>NC_056733.1:142852211-142949711 GCF_019279795.1 Protopterus annectens | reverse complement strand
GCATTAACTCCACCAGTGTTCCTGGGACTTCAAACCATCACAGGACTGCCCAAATCAGCTTTCTTGAGACCGTATCACATGGTTTCTCCAAGCCTGGAATGCCTAGTTAGACTCTTTTCTCATCTCCATTTTTTCCACTTTATGTTCACTGCAGACATTTGGTCAATTGTGCTGCATCCTGATCAGAATCCACACTTTTTATCTCCCATCTTACTTTCTGCTACTCTGCATTTCCGTTTTTCAGTCACCCTCTCCAGCACATTCATGCTGTCCGACAGGAAAATGAAACCTCAGTGCTGCCCATAATTGTGGATGTCCCCTTTGTTCATGTACACTGGCATAAGAATGCATATTTTCCAGTCATCTGTGATACAACTTTCTCTGCTTAACACCCCAGGAGCCGTTTCTTACCTAATTCAACAGATATCTTGATCATATTTGCTGTGACTTCATCTGATACGCTGCTTTCCCTGCCTTCATTTTCATCATTACTTATATACTTACTTACATTAGTATTTACCCTTCTTCTAATGTGAGTCTTCTTCCTCCTTCATTGCATTCTGTGCATGGCCCAATGCATATGCTGTGGGACTTTCTTCATAGAGAAACTGCTGGAAGTATTTATTCAATCTGCCTTTGATGTCCTTTGGACTTTTGAGCAGATTGTTGCTGGCATACCTTATTAACATACCTCTCAACCTGGAAATATCACAAATCTAGACAAGGCCCATGAAAATAGGTGCAAATCTGTACAATGATTAACATCAAATTTGCATGCATAATTACGTAACCCCACCTACTCCAATGGAATTGTGGGATACTAACTTTTAAATGCAAACTGAAGAACAGACAACCAACATATGGCAATAGAGTCCAAGGTCCAAGCACATGATGTGGCCTTCATGAGATGTTAGTGCCAATATTAGAACAAAGTTAATGTTAATACAGTATACCTCAAATAAATATTTTTCTGCATTTCTCTTGCCCAAGTGTATTCCTATCATCAGTTTTCCAACATCCACTGCTTGCATAGCCGACCAACATGATAGTATCTAACTCCATTTCTAATTTATTAATGTAAAAAAGAGAAATATTCCAAAAAGTTTATATAACCTTCTATAAACAGCATTCAGTAAGGCAAGCCATGAAGATCCTACATTTGTGTTTTCATTGTAGATAGCTGCCATTTCCCGTCAGCTTACATATATTACTTTCTTCACTAGCACAAAACATACTGTCCAACAGATCAGTCTGAATATTAGAATAACATTACTGTTAATACAGTGTACATTAAATAAGTACTTTTATATCTGACATCTTCATTTAAACAAGAGCATTCAGTATAATTTTATTCCAGCATACACTGTTTCCTTGGGGCTGCTAACCTGACAGTATCAGCTCTGTGTTTTACTTAATGTAAATACGAGAAATATTTCATATTTTCATAATTTCTTGAAAACAGTCATCAGTAACTCAAGCCCTGTACATCTGACAGTTGTAAATGTAAAAATTACAGCAAAAATACCAGAGTTCTACATAGTGTCTTTGTATACAAAAAGTGCTTACCTGGTGATTACAGAATGTAAGTAGCCATGAACATAAAATGTACTGTATTGCCTCTTACTCTAAACAGTGCAGAGATGAGCTGCAGTTCCAGAACAGATGTGTATTCAATAGTCATCTATTATATGTAGTTTATCTTTCTAATTCTATGACATCTCAGTAAGAAAAAGCATTCACAGCAATTACTGTACTCTGCATACTGTTCAAAAGCTCTAAATAATAATTCGGTGGACAAGTATCTAACCAGACATGCTGCATCTGCTAAGGCAGGTCACAATAAATACCACATCTAGGCAGTTACAAAAAAGTATCTTTATTACCATAACAAATATTTGTGGCAATAATAAAGTATTCACTAATCCACTGTACCCAACCCCCACCCTGGACACACGCACACACACACACACACACACACACACACACACACACACACACACACACACACACACACACACACACACTCTTCATTCAGCCAGATGAAATCTTCACAGAAAAAGTTTCCTACCAGAATCTCGTTCACAAGTGCAGCCTAGAGCCAATAAAGCGAATAACTCTTGCCCGTGGTTCTCGAATGCCACCGCTTGCAAATGCAGCCTAATCCCTGCAGACAGAGCAAAAGAATCCATTTCAAATAAAGCGAATGACTCCATTTCAAATAAAGCATGAATAACTGTTGAAATTAAGTGCTCGTTTGAATACCTGTTTTCTGCTCGCACTCACAAATCACGGAAATGCATTCAAGCCAGCACCAGCTGGAAATGTGTCCTTTTGCTCAATTCCGACAGGCTGGTAGCCCCGACAGAGCTGACCTCATCGTGCATGTGATGACATCAGCTCAAAAAGAAAACGGGGAAAAAATTAAAAACAAAAAGCTGGAAAAAAGTCGGAAATGGAGGGGTGCCATTCACGCCACCCCAGTATTTAGACCCCAAAACTCAGTAAAAAATGAGTAATTCAGTACACTTGGGAGGTATGGTTATTAATGATGTGTGATAACTATAATCTCTATCTACCTTGTCTCTGCTCTACTACCTCAAAGAGTTTATTTGTGCTGTATGCCGAGTCACCTTCCAGATGCTGGTAGAGTTCTCTGAACCTTTGTTTTTTGCCTCAGCTATTGCTGTCTTAGCCTCTTTTTGTTAACCAACCAGTATTCATTTTTAGCCTGGCTCATCTTTTCTCTCTCAGACTTCTTTCTACACTCCACCATCAACTTTCCTTAAGCACCTTATTTCCATACCTGGCTCAGGCACATATCTTTTCTATAGTCTGGAGACACCACCATTCTTTTTTAACTGCACCTATTTCCTCTTCTTCCTCAGATTCTAGAGCACTAAATATTTTCATGAATTTCTGTGCCTTTGTTACAGTCAACTGCCAGGTCTTTAGTCTATGTGTTGAACTTAGAGCCTTTCTGATCACTGCTTGCAAATGCAGACTCCAGTGTTTTATGCAGGGGGGCAACAGTTTCACTAGAGATGACTTTGCAATATCTGATTCTATCACTGACCTTTCTTTACTAGAAGGAAGTCTTTCTGAGTTGCATGTTGCCTACTCTTGCAAGTGATTTGTGACTGTTTTTCTTAGTGAACCATGTGTTGACCACCATCAACACATTTACCAGGCAGAGGTCTAGAATGGCTTCTCCATCTTTATTTATGTTGCCCCATCCTGTTCTGTTTGTTACAGTAGGAGCATTCAGGTCCCCTATTATCAACATCAGCTCATTTTGAATTGCTTCATCTAAGTAGGTTCTGCAGCTACTGCTAGGATGTGTACTTTCCTTGCCATCACAACTCTGCTGTGAGGCTTAGGCAGAGATTATAAATATTGTTGACCCGTCATTAAACTGAAGCCACAGATCATGGATCTCAGATCTGTCAGAAGTACTGGTCAATTTGCTGATGATCTGATACAAAAAGGAGTTCAAACCGGATATCATCTTCATAGAAATATATTTACAATGAACAGTGAAGGGAGGAACAGAGTGAATCAATATGTTGTCTCCTCAAGAACATTTAAATGAATCTGCTATTGATCATTGATGCTTAAATATTCGGAATGTACATCTGTCATATATGTTATGGAATAACTGGCAAAATTACTGTAGTCCATCAGTGTGGTACTTTACTACTTTCCAATATCTGATTCTACTCCAATGACCTTTCTTTACAAGAAGGAAGTCTATATGAGTTGCATGCTGGCTACTATTGTAATTATTGATTTTGTGACTGTTTCTCTTAGTGAAATAACCACCAATATCTCTATTGTCTTACAGTATCTATGTATGTAATATATTATTATTTATTGTACACTTTGATGTGTTCGTGTGGTGCTTTACTTCCCAAACCTGTGCTGAAAATGGGCCCTGGTAATTCAGATTAGTCTGCTTAACAAAACAAAATAAATTTATTATTGCATAACTAAGCAAATAAATAAATAAATCATGGTTGAGTCATGAGAGTCAGCTGCCTGATACAGCCACAAGGCGCAAATAGTTCTTACATCAATGGCTGCTTTCAATGAGAAACAAAATGCTTGTTTTGGGTGACATGAACAAATGTCTCAGATTGTAATTTACTGATCTGTGCATTACATGTTAAGACCATGAGGCAGATAACAACATAGCAGGCAGATAGCAACATACCAGATACTGCTTTCAGTAGGGCACATATCTAAGATTATATTATAAAATCCGTATAGTACTTTGGATGATTGAAAAGGCTATGTTGAGGGTACAGATAATGACAGATAGCAGCTGTTGTCAGAAAGTAATATGTGTGCACTGTATCAGTAAATTAAAAGTCTTAAATTATGCTGCAGCAACTCTGTAGTACTAAAGATTTCCTGGTAAAGCCATGGAGTCCACTCTGTAACCAATCGAAGTTTACTTCCCGTTGGGAAACAGCTTATTTGCCAAATTCCTCAGTACATGTTGTAATTCTTAACCTCATTGTATAGATAATAATCCCAATAATATCCCAGTGGGTTGGGTGTTGGTATAATAGTTAAGGTGTTTATTTCACATTTAGAAAGTAAAAGTTCAATTATCACCTTTGAAATGGAAACTGGATAGGCTTTGAAAGTTTTGAAAATCTGAAAAAAAAGAATTTGAAAAAGTTTTGAAAAATTGAAAGTGGCCCACAATGGCATCTAGCCTAGTACTTACCTATGAACCTACAAATAATGAACACCACTGCCTAACTCTCGCCAAAGCTAAATGGCTCCCAATACATTTGAGAATCAACCTCCAACTAGGATCACTAATTTACAAAGCCCTTTCTCCTAAGACATTGTCCTCTCTCACTAATAAACTTTTCACCAAACCCCCCACTTATAATCTCAGGAGTATCTCTCAATCTCAACTCACTGTATTAACTCCAAAAACTAAACTTAGTTGCACTGACCATGCATTCCCCAGCCTAATACTTAAACTATGGGACTATATTTATCTCTCTCAATCCAAGATGTCCAAAATACACACACTTCAGACAACAGCTCAAGGGGCAACTCTTCACCCAAACAAAGTATGGCTGCACTCAGACAAGTCATGTTAAATGAACGCTGCAGCTCTCTCACACCCCTGTATCCCTATTTCATCCTTCCTTACATCATCTTGTCATCCCCTTACTTATTGCCTCTCCTTCATCCTACTTCTCTCTTCTCTTTGCATCTCTCTTGCACTTCTTCTCCTTTCTACTCTTCTTACCTCTGCATGCCTCTCTCACCTTTTCTGTCTCTCTCTCTCTCTTTCTCACTCTCTCTCTCTCCCTATATAGATAGATAGATAGATAGATAGATAGATACAGATACAGATATAGATATATATTGTTAAGCATATTGTTGTATCTGTAAATAGGTTTTGTTCATTTCTTATGTGATTCTACTGGATCTATGTTATATAATCGAAGTTTCAAAACTTCGAACTTCATATGTCGAATGACATATGAGCGAAGTTTGAAACATCGAATATATAACAAAAAATTTAAAAAAAAACTTACCTGAATGCTCTGAGCATAGGGGCAAGCTCCCCTACACTCCCCACACCCCTGCTACTTAAATATACCAACTCCGAGATCACACTTCAGTGCAGAAAAGAGAAATGTTCCCATTCTGCACCATACGGAGCCGTTCTTTGTAATCTTCGAACTTTTGAAAGTTCAATCATGTGGTGTCGGCCATATGACATTCAAACTTTCAATCATTCAATTATTTAATAGGGACCCAATTCTATTCACCCTGGCTGTGCCTCCAAATGGTCCATTGAAATCAATGCACTACCCCAGTAAACAAAGATAAATAAATGAATAGATAAATAAAAGAGGGATAATGCCCTGACTGCACAACAGAAGACCAACTTTTGAATAATGACAAAGAAGGTGAAGGGAACAGGCAGGGAAGCTGGAATTATGTATCTGATGCTAGCTTGTCTGTCCTAGGGAAAGGGAGGTGGCTCAGTTAGCTGAGTTGGTAGCACCTACAAGAGCTCAGTTACTTTCCTCTCACCAGTGAGTCTAGCATGCAATGCTGCATAGTGGTGAGTCACTTAGGCAGGAGGTTGTTCATGTGTTGTAGCATGTATGCACCTCCAGTGAGCATCAGTTCTGGAGGGCACTAGATCCTGAGGGGTGCATACATTCTATAGGATCAGCAGACTGGCCTACTCTCTCACAACCCGTGCTTCCTGCACTGGGCAACAAATGGACCCAGATGAGTCTAAACCCAATGGAGGAGAAGGAAGAAGAAAAGGATGAACTGGGAGCAGGAAGAGGTATCTTTAGGCAAAATCTGAAGACAGACATGGCTCCCTGTTGAAATGTCGACATTCGAAATGCTTAGTACCAACAAACCAGGAAAAAAAAAAGACTAAAAATAGAGGAAAAGAGTGAACCACAAATATTGATCTTCTCTTTTAAACTTCTTTTTTGCAGGTATATATATATATATATATATATATATATATATATATATATATATATATATATATATATATATATATATATATATATATATAGTATACTAACTCTGAGATCACCATATCTCTGAGTAAATTGAATGTTCTAAGAAATGGTCATCTTGGGCTTGATATATGTAAGTCAGTTTTTCAGCTATTCAGTCTCTGTGTTTCAGGACTTCCCTCCCTAGTTGGTCCATCGTATTGTAGAGGGGCAGCCTCTGGACCAAGTTTTCTCAGATAAAATGAAAGAAACTAGTTATGGAGGTATGGTGGCTATTACATAGTGAGCAATATAATTATTTCTATACATGATACTGAAGTGGTCTAAGATGGTGGACAGAAAAAGGTACACCTGGTGCTTTTCATACTAACAGTAAGCCTCACATTTAAGGCCATAAATATATCATCAAGTGTCTTGGAAAAAAGGCATACATTATGATTGCAGCATAAATAGTCAAATCAAAATGATACTACCATAAAAGATACAAAGATATAGGGACAATTGTAAGCAACAATTGAAAATTTGACCTGTATGTATACAGATGCATAGATACATAGATAGATAGATAGATAGATAGATAGATAGATAGATAGATAGATAGATAGATAAAGTAGAACATTTCAGTGTTATAGCAATCACGTTTCCTCTTGAAGCAAAATGGGTCATAAGCTTGGTAATCAAACCTAAAAACCTTTGAGCCCCTTGGACTTTAAATGAACTACTAGTAGGTCCTAGGGTACAACTTGAAAATTCATTAGTTGTTTCCTTTTCTTATAAGAGGCCATAAATTTGGAATCTGATACCTCAGTAGCTTTGAGGAACATCAGTTTGACTGTGTGACATCTCATAAGCTGTGACTCTTTAATCTCATTCATTCAGGTGATAAGTATTATGAAATGATCCCTACGAAAATGTCAGCAGTTAGAATGTAGAGTACCAACAAACAGATAAAAAAGTCCTAAAATCCAGGAGCAGATATCAAACATTACTCTTCTCTTAAAAAAATATTTTTGCAGGAGGGCAAGCCCCCTCCACACCCCTGAACTTATATATAGCAACATAAAGATCTTTATACCTTAGAAAAAAGAGAATATTCTAAGAAATGTCACTCTTGGACATTGTATATGCAAGTGCAGATATTCAGCCTTTCAGTCTCAGTAGTACAGAATTCATAACAGCAGGCCCCAATATTTCAAACAGTTACATTACTAAACATATTTAATCAATATTTGTCCAATATTGCCTTTTCTGCAGAGCATGCCATATGCATAGTTAAACGTTATTAATCTTTCTTTTAATTTGTTTCTACTGTTTATACACATATCTTTTTATACGTTCTCTACTAAATCTGTTAGGCACAACAGTAAATTTAAATGTGAAATCTGAATTTCAACTTCATTCTGAAGTAAATTTTTCATATTACAAGTTGTTTCTCCAGGATTCCTATGATCTGGTCTACTTCTGTTGTAGGAATCATCTTTTGTTTGTTTGAACAGGAGAGCTATGAGGTGAGAGACGAAGGATTTGGGTCACTATGCAGTAGTAATAATTGAGTTAGCAATACACTATTTTACAGAAAACACATGCTAGTACAAAATAAAGCCACATCAGAAGTATGTTTAAGTGAATCATCACATAAAATGTGGCCTGGAATTTTAGCTTTTCTGTTTTCCTTTCTTTGGTCTGTGTCTCACACTTCTTAGTGTGCTAGCTGAGAGCAGTGATTAACAACTACAAATGAGAATCCATACAAATTTAGTCATCAGACTGTGTTAGACAAGGTTAGAGAAAGGCCGTAGTCCTTTCTCTGGTTCTTGCCTCTTCCAAAGGTGGTAACTGTAATCTGGCAGTCATAGAAAGAAATACAGCATAATGTAGACTTGCAGTCAGAAGAAACTATGTATCTGAGTATTGTTGCACTGAGATAATTCCATTTCCAGAGGAAAAAGCACAAAAGATATGTTTGTGAAGTGCCTGGTGACCTGGAACACAAATTGGTGTAGCGAATCTCTAGAACTGATGGGCAGGATTCTATGGTATGTACACAGGTAGACAAAAGTACTACTACCTTTGTTCAGCATATTAATATATTGATAGTGGGACTGTATCTTGCCCTGATATGTCTCTATATCAGAAAGGGCAACAGTCTAAATGAAATTATCGCAGTGGGGGCTATGAAAGCAAATTTAAGCTAGAAAGGTAAACAGTTTAGAAATATGCAAGAGTTATTATTTGGATGGATAAAAAAAGGAGTTACAAACTAAATCTCTGTAATCTCCTGCTAATCATATACTTGAGTTTGACTGATGAATATGTTATCCCGCTACATAACTTTACTTGAAAGATATTTATTAATAGTTTGCACTTATGACTGCATATGTATCTTAAGCTAGTGTTTTTCTCCACTGTACAAGCCTAAAGGAAATGTGTTCAATTTTTATGAACTCTCTTGATCTTGAAATAGCAGACTTGTATGGTACAGTTGAAGCCAGAGGGGATAGATTGTTACTAATCCCTGCCCTGAACCCAGTCCCCAGGTTTCCAAGTGGTTCTCTTTGTAACAGTTGTTTTTATGAATTATCGAATGACAGTTGCTCAACACTGGCTCACTGTTGCTAAATAATGCTGGGATCCTGTATATGGTAATTATTTTGCAGATCTTACCTTAAGCTTTAAAACATATAGGGGGAATTTAATAAAGCCTACACAGTTTTTTTTTTCTGTATAGGCATAGTGGCACATTGCTTACACGAAAGTAAGCAGGTGTGCAGTCCAGTAAACAGAGTTGGGTGGTGCGCACGCACACGCCTACATGACAGTATTTGTGCCATGCAAATCACCTGATAAGCAGGTGAATTGCATGCAAATGAGGGAGATAGAGCAATCTAGAAGCAGATAGGCAGTCCTGCAGATCCTGTGTTGGTGTCCATAGTGTACATGGAAAAATTCCATGTACAGGATATAAAAAAAAAAAAAAACAACAGGGGCTGTAAAAGTGCAGGGAAATGAGCAGAAATAGCATAGAAGAGATAGATATGTGCAAAACTATCCACAGTGCATCCAAAACCATATGGAAAATAATTTAAAATAATTTTATGTTTTTTTAATAATGTGGGTGTGTTTTCACAGCACTTCTCAATGTGCAAACATGCCGTTATGAAAAAAAAAATTAAAAGTATTAAAATGAATTTTAGTAGTAAGTGACAGTAATGTATTATAGGATCCTGCGTGGAGTATCTACAATGGTGGAATGGGTCTGCTGCTAAGGAGGCAGTGCCTGGAACTGTGCTGTTTCCAGGTTGTGTGCACAGATCCCTATGCAAATGAGCTGAGGTTACTGAAAGCACAAATGGGTATCCGTGTCCACAGATCTCATCTGTGTAGGCACAGAACCATGTTGGTGTCCTTTGAAGAGCTATCTGACATCAAAGGGGTGTGACTGAGGACTTGTAAGTTCACTGGAGCTGAGCTGCGCCTGTTTGCTTGGCACCCTGCTGGGCACGGGGGTGTGTACACTGACTGCTAAGCTTTCTTTACCTTCGGGAAGTGTCTTTTGTCAGGTTTGAGAGTGTTTGCACAGCGCACCACCATGCTGAGCATAACCTTTCATGGGAGCATGTACAATGAGTACTGAGCACTGTTTACCTTTGCAGCACATGTTTGCATGGTGCTCTGCTAAATGAGGAAGGCTATTCAAAAAAATTGGCTGAAAAAGGCAATGATATCTTAATTACTGATGACCACTGTTTCACTTAAACTAGTGCCATTAACAGTCCTTAATGATGTACTTGGCACATGGAATACATCATAGGTAGCCAATCACAATGCTGCACCTAAAGCAGAGCACTATAAAGGTTGCATTCACCCTGCAATCTGATTTCACCCCCATACTCTGCACCACTGGAGTACTGACTTGGGAGTTTTAACTGAAGGAATGCTAGGGGCTGCTCCAGGTCTGCTACATATGTTTGTGCTAGATGCTGAGGTCAATGCTGCTGCTGTTGACTATAAGCCTATACTGCTCAGGCCCAGGATAACCTTCCAGGAGCTACATGAGCTGGAGACTGTAGAATGCTACAGGGTGGACAGGGACATACTACAAGAGCTCACTGAGCTCTGCCGACCCTAACTCAAACCCAGACCCAACAGCGGGGAACCCATCCCAGTGGAAATAAAGATATGTGTAGCTGTTAGAATACTAGCTACACGCACTTTCCAAGGACCAGCTGGGGACATGATGGCGGTCTCACAGGCATCAGTATCCAGGGTACTCCATCATTTCCTGGATGCCATGCTACCACATGCCAGTGAGCACATGTATTTTCCCCTTACCCCTGAGATGATGGCCAGGAGTATGCAACACTTCTACCATGTGCCATGTACCCTGTGTTATTGAGTGCCATAGATTGCACTCATGTACACATCAAGGCACCACTCAGTGAGGAGGGTAGTCTACATCAGCTGCAAGGGGTATCACTCCATCAACTGCCAGGTTGTGTGCAATGCCCAGAGCATTATCACGAATGTGTTCTGGCAGCCCTGGCAGTTATCACTACTCCCATATCTGGCATGCATTACAGCTGTACCAGATGTTTGCTAGGGGGGCATCTACATAGCTATTTACTGGGGGATGCTGCCTACTCACTGGAGCCATGGATGCTGACACCTATGAGAAATACACACACACCCTCCGAAGAATGCCATAATGAGGCACATACACAAACTAGGAACATCATAGAATGCGTGTTTGGGTTGCTGAAGTCACAGTTCAGGTGCCTCTATATATCTGGTGGAGCCCTGCAGTACTCTCCAGCCACATGTGTACACCTGTTCACAGTATGCGCCATGCTACACAATATGATCCTGCAGACACAGGTGCAGCAGAATCAGCAAAGGGAAGGGATACACAGCCCCCCACCAGTGCCTAGGTTAACACACCCACAGGGGGACACTGAGGAGGAAAGCCCTGAGGTTGTCCCTGTAGGCCGATGTAGGTATGCCCAGTATGCCCTGGCTTTGGCCAAGAGACAACACATAGCACACTCACTGACAACCTAGGTCCCTAGGGACTGGCACCTTACTCCAAATCACATACATATTAGTAAAAATGAAGCAATCTAGCTCACACAACCTGTACCTAACCATGTATTGGCTGTGTACTGCATGCATCAGACAGAGTCAGCCCCGAACTACAGGTCTGTCAACTTCTGCATTCCCAAGGTAAGTCACACACTTATTCACTCTTGTAAGGGGTACTAGAATATGGTAGCATATGTATGGACCTGCTGCATGTATGCAAGTGGATATAGTGGGCTACTGGGCTACTTGGGAAGATCTGACAGCCACTCGGGACAACAGGTACTCTGTCCAGTAGTATGTGCTGCATAATATAGGGCCCTAGCTACCCTATATGAAACCTGGTCTTACATAGGCTTCCACCACCCAGGCTACCAAACCAACCCCTCCCCCATAATTAACAACAGAGGCCATGACTCAACTCCCTACTCACCCTCCTTGTTAGAACTCAAATGCTATGTAATTATCAAACTTACCAATATTAGGCCAAATGATAAACATTACTGCAAACTTCTACCCAAAGCCCTCAAATTCGTTACCACTCTGAATCACAGACTAGCCACAGATGGTGATATCCACCCCAACCCTGGCCCTTCCCCTCCACTCAATTCTAATTCCACCCTATCCTCCCCTCCACTTCTCAATCTAAACTCTAGACCCTTTAACTCTCTTCTGACCTGTCATCTAACATCAGAAGTGTAAACAATAAGATTCACAACCTACATGCCCTTTTAGCTACTTTTTCCCCAGACCTACTATGTCTCACAGAAACCTGGCTTAAACCAAGTACGAAAGACACACAGATAATCCCACCAGCATATGATATACTAAGAGCAGACCGAATAACTCATAAAGGTGGCGGTGTAGCCATACTCTACATTACAAATCTCCCTTGCCTCTCCACAACCCCTCCTAACAAACAATGCTGAAATTCTACTTGTAAAACTTCAACCAATCAAACATAAAATCATAAATATAGCATGTATTTACATCCCCCCAGGCAGCAATAATAAAAAAACCTTAGAGGACTTTCTCCACTAGTTAACTCAAACTCACCCCCAGGAATCCATAGTGTTAGGTGACTTCAACATCGATTGGAATTCCTTCTCATCTAGCTCCCCATCTAGCAGCATAAATCTACATGGCTTTTCTCAGCTCATATCTACTCCTACCAGACTAGGTAAACCCCAAAACAAAGACAGCATCCTGGACTGGATCCTTACTAATAAAGATCCTGACCAGTACTCAGCAGGTACTCACCCAGAGGACATGAGTGATCACTTACTCACCTATGTTATCAAATTCAAGAAAATCACCTCCCTTCTTACAACCATTAAAAAAAATCAGGAACAATAATAAATTCAACGCCTCCATTTTTCAAACTGAACTTAAAGCCCACAACTGGACAATACTCAAGTCTCTTCCTCTTGAAGAGGCAGTTATCTACTTCAACACCACCTTCCTCAAGATTCGAGATTCCCATGCTCCAATATGGTGGATTAGAACTAAAACCAAAACCGCACCATGGCTCTCTAAGGAAACAAAATCCAAAATCCTATCTAGAAACAAGATGTGGGTCACATGGCGTACCTCACCTATGTTATCAAATTCAAGAAAATCACCCCCCTTCTTACAACCATAAAAAAAATCAGGAACAATAATAAATTCAACGCCTCCATTTTTCAAACTGAACTTAAAGCCCACAACTGGACAATACTCAAGTCTCTTCCTCTTGAAGAGGCAGTTATCTACTTCAACACCACCTTCCTCAAGATTCGAGATTCCCATGCTCCAATATGGTGGATTAGAACTAAAACCAAAACCGCACCATGGCTCTCTAAGGAAACAAAATCCAAAATCCTATCTAGAAACAAGATGTGGGTCACATGGCGTACCTCTAAAAACCCACACTCCCACCAAACCTTCCGGCAACTTAGAAATGAAACTAAAAGAATGATCTTAAATGATAAAAAAAACTTCTTCCTCCACCTCTAACACAAACACCTTAATAATCCACAAAAATTCTGGGCAGGCTTAAACAAGCTCCTGCACCCAGGCCAGGCAACCACCCCACTCCAACAACTTGCAAACAACAGTGCCCTGTAAACATTGCTAACATATTCAATAGTTTCTTCACAGAAACTATACAATCCCTAGCCACAATTCAAACAAACAACCAGCCCACTCCACTACCCATGCCAGCAGAATACTACAACTACATCAGATCATCTATTTACCTTCGATCCAGTACCCATATCCTCTATAACATCTCTTCTTAAAAAACTAAAACCCACTAAGCTAGCAGCTGACCTTCTCCCAGCTGAGTTTCTGCAAAAAGCAGCTGAGGCCATTTCCTATCCCGTCTCCATAATCATAAACCGTACCTTGTCAGAAGCCTTCATCCCCTCCATATAGAAAATGTCCCACATTATTCCTCTTCATAAAGGTGGTAGCTCACTAGAGCTAACCAACTACAGACCTATAGCTATACTCTCACCCCTGGCCAAAATTATGGAAAAGTGTGTCCACAAACAACTGATGGAACACCTCACCAAAAATAAAATTCTAGCCAACTCCCAACATGGGTTCAGGCCAAATCACAGTACCACATCAGCCCTACTATCCTTTTCTAATGCCATCAGTAACTTCAGAAACAATAATAAACTATCATCTGCTCTTTTCTTAGACCTCTCCAAGGCCTTTGATATGGTGAACCACATTCAACTCCTCCATACATTAAAAAAACTATCACTCAGCAATTCCACGCTGAAATGGTTCCAATCCTACCTGTCCAATAGGCAACAGGTTGTTCTATGGCAGGACAAATTATCCACATGCCTACCTGTTACACTTGGAGTTCCCCAAGGATCTATTCTTGGCCCTCTTCTCTTCACCATCTTTGTTAATGACCTGCCCACAATCACCACCTCATGCCACATGCATTCAATATGCAGATGATTCGACTATCATCAGTACTGCCTCCAACCTGGCAGACCTCACTGCTTCAACCCAAGACACCTTCAACCTAATAGAAAAATGGTTCTCAAGTCGTCAACTAGTTCTCAACCCCAACAAAACAAAACTACTTACTTTCTCACCCACTAACAAGACTCTTCCCCCCACCTTCTCTATTACATCCTCCAATGGAATCACTATATCACCAGAAGATATACCCCGGGGGATTACCTCAGTGTCACTGCTCGACAGAGGCACAGCAAAAAAATGGGTATAGTTCCCCATACTAAAGGGGTGGCGTAAGCCACAAAACGATGGGCTAGGCTTGTAAATGCCCTCGGGCAGATAGCCTAGTATGAACCTATGAACCTAAGCTCACACAAAGCTATTAGGTGTTACCATTGATAACACCCTTAAATTTGACACCCATTTCAATATAACCATCAAAACCATCAATAAAAAGCTTGGCTCTCTCTATAAAGTAAAACACTTTCTCACTCCTCGCGCTAAAATTACAATTGCCAGCACACACCTACTATCAACTCTTTTCTATGCCTCCCCCCTTTTTACAAACCTAAACAAGACAACCCTTAACAAACTTGCTTCTTGTTACAATCACATAGCTAGATTTGCCACAAATTCCACCTTTAGAACGCACCACTGCACTAACTTGAAGCAACTAGGGTGGTTAGAGTTTTCCAGCCAACTCCATTTCAACCAACTCAAAACGGCTCACCAGATACTGTATCACCCAGAGAAAACACCAGCTCTGAAAAAACATCATTCACCCCTATATTAACCTGCAATCTTTACGCTCCTCCAATAAGATCTTAGCTAAAACTACCAAAGCCAATAATTCTGCTGGGGATTCTCTATTCTCAAACTTTGTAGGTAAAATGTGGAACTCCCTACCGACCATGCTCACCTCAGAACCTTCACTCCTACAATTCAAAAAAAAGCTTAAACTCCATCTCAATACTCTCTGGCAATGTCCCTCTTCCAAACCTGATTAACCACTATCATTTACCCTTCTCTTACCTCACTATCCTTAACCGCTTTTTAACAAGGCACCTCGCCTTTGTAACTGACCTATGTTTTTTTTTATATGCTGCTGTTATTTTTTTCCCAAGATGTGATGTATCTTTATATTGTATTTAGAACTCAACTATCTTCCTTTTTTGCATTAACAATGTTCATATGTCTGTCATGTACCTGGAGCTTTTCTCCCCAGGCCTCCGCTGAAAATGGACATGTATCCAGTCGGACTCTCCCGGTTAACAAATGTAAAATAAATAAATAAATATGCACTAGGCCACATGGCTGAAAAGTCCACTACATTATTCAAGGGAAATGGCAAACAGTGGGGTTACATGACAGTCGCACAACAGTCTATGCCAGCAGAACATGGGCTGGTTGTCCCCACCCCCAACACATCAGTGTACCCATACATCTGCTGTAACAGTAAATCTGCAATGATATATCAGCAGACCAGCCAATTCCAGGGCTGTGACATAGAACCTGGCCACATGTTCTATATCTCACATAACTCAAGGGTGACAATGTATGTCTGTATGCTGTTGATTGTGTGATGAATGACGCATCCGTGTCTGGCAGCCTGTGTGGCTCAGTAGGCTAGGGACATTAGCATGGGTGATCATATTGATGGTTTGAATCCGACAGTATCGACATCTTTTGCATGTGAGGTAGCCGTATGGTGGTGTCCCCACAGACTGTTATACCCCTCAATCTGTTACTACATTAAAGCTGGACAAAGCCAGAGAGAATGGGGGAACAATGGGCCAAAACTAGAGACAGACATTCAGATGCTCTGAATCACCTAGAAGGTGGCTAGTATAAAAGTGGGTTGCATCAGTACAACATATCTAAAGGATATAAAGTCCAACACTCCAATGTTTGTCTGCAGTTAGTACTATTCACTGACTGCTTTATACAAAATTTTACTGGAATACCACAAATGTATGAGGAACAGGCCAGATATATGGGATGAAATTCTGGACATTATGAAAAAACATGTACAGTGAGAGGTATGCAGACTGTCACCCTGTATGAGGTGTTACATCATGTACCCCAGTCACATATTGATTACAGCACACAGCCAGGGAATGCCATGGAGAATGTCAAGGAAGTGCTGTACTGCAGAAACAGGTGCAGCTGCGAATGTCTGTAGCACAGAAAATCTCAGTCTGGAGTGCAGGTAGCTCTGGCCTGGAGTCACCTTGTAAGTATTGACAGTCCCACTGGGCATGCTCCTACACTTAGCTAACTTGAGTGCAATTCTGTTGCCTCTTCATCACAAAGACCTGGTATGTGGAAATATGTCTGTACATACAGACAGCTACCTCTACATATCTGTCTGACCCTATCCCCATCCCACATATGTAATGTATCTATCAGTATGTACTCCATATACATATAATACCGATATACATATATATACATATATATATATATATATATATATATATATATATATATATATATATATATATATCACAATGATACATAGACTCTTGACATATATCTACAGAAGTCATATACATAATGTAAACACACAGCAACATTTATAGAGACATCCCTGTTACACACACACACACACACACACACACACACACACACACACACACAAACTCACGCACACACACACGTGTGTGTGTGTGTCTGTGTGTGTGTGTGTGTGTGTGTGTGTGTGTGTGTGTGTGTGTGTGTGTGTGTGTGTGTATAGGGATGTATGAATTTCCCCACATACCCTTGTAATGCTGAGGTTATCTGCATTCACACATCAAATCAGTTGCTCAAAGGAACCAAACCAAGGCTGCAACAGTACATAATCCATGCAGCCACAGACCCCTGTGCCTGTGGAATGTCACCTTGTAGACAGACACAGGTGAGCAGGTGTTGTACTGTACAATGGTTCAACACATGCCTTGGACAGGCCATAGTGTTCCTGGCCACATGTTTGCCCATCTAACTGCAACCAGCCACATATGGCCATACTGCTAACTGTACACATATAGCAGGGATAGTGACAGATACCCCAATTCTAGGACACTAGATACAATAACATTATCAAGCAATATCAGTCTGCAGGCCACACATGCTGTCTAACACAAGGCTACTTTGTGTATTCCACAAGTACAGTGCCTGCAGTCACATATACAACAGATGTAACCTGTGGCACATGCGACAAGTACTGCAAGCTATAGTGTGCAATTGTAGATAGGTAGGGGTTCTAATCTCACATCAGCCAAGTGTGTATGTGTGTGTGTGTGTGTGTGTGTGTGTGTAAATACAGTATATCCCCATGCAGCACTACTGACAAGCCCTTATGGGCTATCTCTGTGTAATGGTTATGCATTTTATGGACCTGTTACTAGCTGCTGGCCTCTATATTGCCCTCCTCTATAAGGCCTGTGATTTTATCTACCCCAAGGGTGCTGGCTGACAATCTAATATCAGAAGCCCTGTGGTGCATGTGATAAGTACTGCAAGCTATAGTGTGTAATAGTAGATGGGTAGGGGGTAATAATCTCCCATCAACCAGCACTGTGTGTGTGTGTGTGTGTCTGTATAAATATATCCCTGTGCAGCACTACAGATATGACCTTATGGGCAACCCCTGTGCAATGATTATCCACTTTTTCATCCTGTGACTAGCTGCTGGCCCTAAATTGCCCTCCTATACATAATCATAACTGATGTCTGCCACCTGTCTGACCTGGACACAGGATATTTGTAGACATATCAACTCTATCACCACAACTTCTAGATTTGTAAGTTCAGATAAACCAGGTGACATATAGCCAGGGTAGCAGACCTTATCACAAAGTATGACTGCATGAATATGCTGACTGCCCCCATTGTTCCTGATAGACTGTTCAACACATATGCATCTAGGGTGCCATGCACATATACTGCCGCTGATGTCATAGTTCTGCTGTGCTGCCATGCCATCCTGTGCCACTGTATTGCCACCATGTGTCCATATGTAGTGCCTCAGACTCCTGGAACAGAAACATACACAGGTCCATGATACAACTGTCATTCTGTAACACTACCACTAGTCCAACATCATGCAGCAAAGATACACAAATTGTGATATGTAGTCATGACACATACCAGCATACAGTACCTGTTGTGGCCTACAAGTGGCATGGCAAAACAATACTGCACTACACAAGCACATGTCAAGTGATATACACACCCTGTGCATCAGACATATAGTAGCATTTCATTGCATCGATGGCACGGATGGCAGGCATGTGGCACAGGTATCATCACCTGCACAGAGTGTGGTGTGGGGATGCTGGAGGCCTAGGCTGTGCCAAAAGTTGACAGTATGTGTGTGAGTCAGGAGGGGTGCGAGTTAGATAGGCCATGGAGAGGTGCCGTGTGTTCCTGTAGGTGACCTGCATGTGACAGTGGTGTTTGCATGTGTGCATGTACACAGTCAACTTAAGGTTAGCTAAGTGAAGCGGCACTGCATGCTGCACAGTGCCTTTTCACTCTGATCCATGCAAATCCGCTCTAAAAAATATAAAGAAAAGAAAAAAGCGGTGATAGGAAAGTGGTGAAATGGAGGCAAGCAAGGGGGAAAACATGGTGAAAGGCAGTTAGGAATGTGCAGGAAGGGTGTAGGAAAGTGCGATAGCTATCCATATCTTGTACAGCAACAGCTGTGCATTTTGACAGATTTTTTAAATGAATTTGGGCTCTAAAGCCCCAGAGAGAGAGAGAGAGGTGAGGGCAACATAAATGTGTTGTCAAGTCAATTAGACCAGATTAGTGGTGTCCAGTGGATATGTGTGTGACATGGAGAGCTATATATGGGACAATTTTTTTGGGGGGACAGGTGCCCATTTTTTTTAAGGTGAGAGTGGAATGTAGGGAAAGGGACACAGGTACATGTAGGGAGGTAAGTTGGGTAGGAGAGGATGCGTTTGCAGACAGACAAGACAGACAAAACAGCAAACAGGGGCAGTGTGTGACACATGAGGGGGGTAAACACCTTGGATAGGGAGGGTGTTGTTGAATCCAAGTCACACATGACCCCAAACGGCAGCATTGTGACTCATGTCCCCACACATGGGACAGTCGATAGTGCTCCTTCATTGCCCTGAGGGTGGCTGTGGTGGAGGCTGGGTGCCAGGGTGAGCCTGCCCCACCAGGTCAGCTACTATGCTCTCAGTCTGGCACAGGTGGTGTTCATAGCTGTGATAAACAATCCTGCGCACGATGACCGGCAGTTGATCCTGGATGACTGCAGCCCCTCTGCCACTGCTCATAGGGGGAGGCTGGGACCCATCCCCTAAGGTAGTTACACCTGATGCCACAGGTGGTACAGGGGCAGCAGATGAGGTACCACTGGTCTGGGTCCCAGACATGCTAGGACTCTGTGCCACGGCCAGTTGAGGCAAGGTAGGTGGATCACCAGGAACCGGCCTGCCCGACCTGCTGTGGTAATGGAGGTATAGCAATAAGTATAGGTTAGTTATTAAGAAAACATTGTTAGTAATAGCAGCATGGCAGAACATTAGAAATAATGCAATTACATATCAATGCAATTTATGTGAAACACAACAATAAATAATAGAACAGTCAGTATAACAGCATGCCAGTAACAGCTGCAGCATAAGGTCAACAAAATAGGTCATTTAACAGGATATATTAATATGCATTGATTATAATGCATAACAATAATAACACATGCCCCAAAAAACAGTTAATATAACAACATATATTAATGGTAAACCATAACTAATGAATAAGAGTAATAATAAATAAATGAAGAAGCATTCTCTAAACATAGGCTCTGCTCCTGTACTAATCCAGGCCAAACATCTGTATCCTCCTGCTGCCTTCTTTTTTCAATATCTCCTGGCTTTATTGAATTGTTCTCCCAAAAGAATTAAAGAAAAGAATGAAGTATGGAGACATGATATTGCTTGATATGTTTGACAATTGCCTATAATTGCTTAATATTTTTCTCAAGATGTCTAACTTTTTTTTTCACACTACTGTAAGAATTTGTAATTTGTATTCCTGTGTATGTCCTATAATTATTGTAACTTGCATATGTCATATATAATTCCTATTGTAATCTGCTTTGGATCTTTTCTCCCTGGGTCTTTGCAAAAATGGGCTTCTGAAATAAAATAAATAAAAATAAAATAAATAAATAAGATAAGGGGTGGGGACAGAGAGAAAATCAGTCCATTAGTAACATTGCAACTTACTTCCTTGACAATAGTACTACTACGTTTTTTTACGGGTCTGTATTTTCATTATGTTTACAGTGAGTACAAGTCTCCTGTAGCTGATGTAGCATGTATATAGCTCTCAAGCTATATGCATGGGACACTATGGGCCAAATGGTAACAACTGCAAGTATTCACCTATGCAGAAAACTTGCATATCAGGTGGACCTATATAACTACTAAGGTGATCTGTGGGCTGAAATGGTGATACTGTCCAATCTAGGTACTCATTGCCATGGTATTCCTGTAACAGGTGGATTATGCACTATTAATTGCATAATGTGAAATTGTGACACTTGAGGGGCATGTATGTGTACAGTACAGACACTAAACAGCAGTCATGCCTTGGTTGGCAAGCATGAGAATAGAACCCAATAGCAGTGACTGTGCTGCAGCAACTTTTAACATACACTACAGGCATATGGCCATACCAGGATTACACATTATTTCTGATGGCACATTGCTGATTTTTCACTTTCTTACTAATGATTTTAACAGTCTGGGAAATCTAAACATGCAATTCTCTACTCAAAACATGGGCTACATCACACATTTACCTGTAGTTCCTGTAGAGAGAGAATCTGTAAGCATTACGTTGACTGCTACTGTAATATTTAGTACTACCTAGCACTGAATTCGATCCCTGGAATGTGTGTGGCAAAATGTGCTATGTACAGATCTTTTAACAAACTGTGCTACTGAGTCACTGCTGATTATGACTGACTGATATTTGCCTGGAGCTCACCTGGAACCAAACTATGACCTGGCAGTACTACTACAGTGTTATACTAGACTGCAGTGACAGTAGAACATACATGCATGAAATACAAGAATAACACAGATAATAGGTATGCTATATATCAGTCTAACAATGCTGGAGTACACACTTTATTGTTAGTGAGTTGAAATATTTGTGAAGTCAGCAAACAATATCAGACCATGGAGTGGGCTACCTCACACATATATCTTTCTTACCTGACATTTGTGGATGACAGAGCATTATGTGAACAATACTGGCCTAGAGACAGCCTTGAATGGTACTATATGTGTTAAACAATGCAATTGACAGTCATACAGTGTTATGCTTGACTGCAGCACCTCATCTTCCAGGCCTCAAGGCCTTCGATACAATACCCCACTCGGGTATCATTGAAAAACTCATCAGCTTAAATGTTAACCCATACATCACAAGATGGGTTGCAAACTGGCTGAGTGACAGAACCCACAGGGTCAGAGTTGCTGGCGCCATGTCAGACTCAAAGCCTGTCACAAGTGGTGTACCACAGGGCTCAGTCCTGGGCCCACTCTTGTTTGGCATCTACTTTTCCGAAGTACAAGCAAACACAGGAGGGTTATGGCTGACAAAGTTTGCAGATGACTGCAAACTGAAGCCATAGTAGAAAACACATCTGACACAGATATCCTTCAGCAGGGTCTCACAGAAACGGATAACTGGTGCCAGAGCCATGGCCTAAAGTTAAATGCCAAAAAATGCATAGTCATACCCTTCGGGAAAAACAAGGTTACTAGCTACCAAATAGGTGGCAATCCACTGAGCACAGAAGAAGTTATCAGGGACCTGGGGACCCAGGTTGATAGTAGTCTGTCATTCGACACCCATGTAGCTAAAGTAGTTATATAACTACTAAGGTGATCTGTGGGCTGAAATGGTGATACTGTCCAATCTAGGTACTCATTGCCATGGTATTCCTGTAACAGGCAGATTATGCACTATTAATTGCATAATGTGAAATTGTGACACTTGAGGGGCATGTATGCGTACAGTACAGACACTAAACAGCAGTCATGCCTTGGTTGGTAAGCATGAGAATAGAACCCAATAGCAGTGACTGTGCTGCAGCAACTTTTAACATACACTGCAGGCATACGGCCATACCAGGATTACACATTATTTCTGACTGCACATTGCTGATTTTTCACATTCTTACTAATGATTTTAACAGTCTGGAAAATCTAAACACGCAATTCTCTACTCAAAACATAGGCTACATCACACATTTACCTGTAGTTCCTGTAGAGAGAGAATCTGTAAGCATTACGTTGACTGCTACTGTAATATTTAGTACTACCTAGCACTGAATTCGATCCCTGGAATGTGTGTGGCAAAATGTGCTAGGTACAGATCTTTTAACAAACTGTGCTACTGAGTCACTGTTGATTATGACTGACTGATATTTGCCTAGAGCTCACCTGGAACCAAACTATGACCTGGCAGTACTACTACAGTGTTATACTAGACTGCAGTGACAGTAGAACACACATGCATGAAATACAAGAATAACGCAGATAATAGGTATGCTATATATCAGTCTAACAATGCTGGAGTACACACTTTATTGTTAGTGAGTTGAAATATTTGTGAAGTCAGCAAACAATATCAGACCATGGAGTGGGCTACCTCACACATATATCTTGCTTACCTGACGTTTGTGGATGACAGAGCATTATGTGAACAATACTGGCCTAGAGACAGCCTTGAATTGTACTATATGTGTTAAACAATGCAATTGACAGTCGTACAGTGTTATGCTTGACTGCAGCACCTCATCTTGCAGCCTGAATGCATACAGCTCTATCACAACAGTTGCAACAAGACAATCCCAATGTACACCATTTTCCTTGGTGCTATTGGTATTGATTCATGTTTTATTGCAGAACAGTTGTCAGTATTTATTTCTTGCAATACAGCTCTAATTCCACATTTATTGCACTTCAGACTTTATTGTATACACTTTAATGCTTTTACTGGTATTGATTCATGTTTTATTGCAGAACAGTTGGCATTATATATTTCTTGCAAAACAGCTCAAATTCCACAATTATTACACTACAGACTTTATTGTATATACTTTAATGCAGTTACCGGTATTGTTTTGTGTTTTTATTGCACTCCCCAAGTGATGTTGACATCCTACAAAAAGGCCTCACTGATACCAATGACTGGTGTCAGAACCATGGCCTTAAGCTCAATGCCAAAAAATGTGTCATCAATCCCCTTTGGGAAAACCCTGGTTCCCATGAATTACCATAGCGATGGTAATCCACTGAACACAGAAGGTGTTATAAGAGATCTGGGAAAACAGGTTGACAGCAACCTCTCTTTTGACCACCACATTGCCACTGTGGTCAGAAAGTCATTCTATGTGCCATATCTCATTACTAAGGGTTTTGCATCAAGGAAGAAAGAGGTCATTGTCTTCCCCTACTCTTCCCTTGTTAGGCCAATCATTGGGTACAGTGCCCCATTTGGCATGTACCTCACTAAACACCTGAAACAACTGGAGAGGCCACAAAAGCACGTCACAAAGAGGATCCTAGGTCTTAAACATGTGTCCTATATGGACAGACATAAAAAACTCCAACTATTCTCTGTCTCATATAGCCTACTTAGAGGCGATCTCTGCTTGACTTACAAAGCCATGTCGGACCCAGCTCTGTTAGAAATGCTACATCTAAAGAAATCCCAATCCCTCCACACCACATGCTCCAGAGACCTCAACCCCATTACCACAATCAACAAAACATGCTGGAGGGACAGGTTCATAACCCAGAGACTGCCCATGCTATGGAATAGACTTCCCATACCTGTCAAGCAGAGCACCTCACTGGCCCTCTTCAAGAGAAATCTTGATGAGTGGATGGGAAATAGAAAACTCACCCCAAGGATCACTCCAGTGGCTTTACTCAACAGAGGCACTGGGAACTAAGGTCAGGTGGCACAATGCCAGGGTAATCCTATGGGCTAGGCTTGTAAAGGATCCAGGGCCATTAGCCTAGCACACATCTATACACCTATGAACAGCTGGCATTATTAATTTCTGCAAAACAGCTCTAATTCCACAAGTATTGCACTACGGACTTTATTGTATATACATTAATGCAGTTACTGATATTGTTTCATGTTTTTTTTTATTGCACAACAGTTGGCATTATTCATTTCTTGCAATACAGCTCTAATTCGACATATATTACACTACATATTTGATTGTATATACTTTAATGCAGTTAATGTTTACACTTTATTGCTTATTTAACTACAGTTAGCATAATACATCTATACTCATCACAGTCATGAAGCAACCTGGCCAGGCGCCTGACGTGCAACTTGACATTGTGAGCCCTCTCTTCTGCATCTGTCTGGAGAGAAGCACACCATTATACATACCAGTTTTGCAGACATTCAGATTAGATATTGGTGAAACAGATCTAAACTTTCTTACATACTTGTGGGGTGTTCTCTGCCCAAGCTTCTTGGACCCAGGTGTCCAAGAGATCCCCCTTTTGGTGTTTCAGGTCATTATGGTGGTGATGACTGTGAAGGCTGACAGCCCAGCTAGCTAGAATTTTGTAAATAATTCTACGTCATTGTAAATATTAATATGATCATAAGCTTGTCTACAAATGTAAGTAACTTGTATGTTATGTGTTGAGCTTCAAAAATGTAACTACAGTGCACCCTGCTGGAGAACGGCAGAAATGTATATAGACTATATGCCTATGCAAATGCATGTTTTCATGGCAGAAGTTGGAACATACAGAGTTAGCAGGAGAAGCCACTAGTACAGGTACACATCCAGGATCTAGGGTTAAATGTTTTAAATGCAACCAGTGAGGCCATGTAGCATATAGATGTCCATGGAGGCAAGGTGGGGAACAAAAGGTGGGAGAGCCAGTAAGTGGGAGTGACAAAATGCCAACAGTAAGTTGTCTCAAGACAACAAGGGTACCAAACTACCACAAGAGATTATATTATATCTTAGTGAATGGCAAAGAGACCATTGCTAAGAGAGACACAGCCTCTGACATAACCATTGTGAAGCCTGAAATGGTTACAGAGGAGCACTACTTGCCTGGACAGCCTACTCCAGTCAGAGCTTTAGGATGGACCCCATTTCAAATACCTTTGGCTAGGTTCAGCTTGACTGGGAGGGAGGAGAAGAAAGTGAGCAAGTTGGTGAGTTTGAGGATATCCCTGCAGTTGTCCTGATAAGGAATGATTTTGATAATGCAGTGCCATATGTTCAGGCAGTTAAACGCAGTCAGGCTTGGAGACAAGCATGTGGGTCTGGTAGCCTGAGGGAGACCTAGACAGACCACACACTTGCAGCCAGGACTGGTGAGGTGGTTACTTCAGGGAGGGAGCTACCCTGTATCAGGGAGACTGAAGGTGAGCTACAGCTGCTTGTGGGTACTGATGTTCCTTTGGAAAGAGTGACTGCAAGGGCAGAGGTGAGTAGTAGTACCCATGCTGACAGTGAGTTACTGCTGTTAGAGGATACCATACTTCCTGTGGAAGGAGAGGTGGGAAGGGTTACAAAGAGAGATTTGAGACAGGCTCAGCTCTCAGACCCTACATTATAAGGCGTGAGAGAGGTAGCTAGGGAGGCACCTGATTATCAAGGGATGAGGGAATCTGTATACTGGGACAAAAGGCTACTCTATAGAGAGTGGGCCCCTGAGGCAGGGCTAGAGGTTGAGAGGATACAGCAGTTGGTAGTACCCAGAGCCTACCATCTAGCACTTCTAGCCATAGCCAATGATATTCCCTTTGCAGGTCATATGGGCATAAAATGTATCAAGAGGCACATTATGCAAAACTTCCACTGGCCTGGGATATCTAGAGATGTAACAGGGTACTGCGGGACCTTTGAGCAGTGCCAAAAGGTAGGCAAGGCAGGAGACAAGGTGAAAGCTCCTTTGATGCCTTTGCCTGTGATTGAGGAGCCATTTCAGAGGGTAGCTATGGATATTGTGGGGCCTCTGAGTACCCCAAGTTCTACAGGGAAAACTATATCCTAGTGGTAGTAGAATGTGCTACCAGATACCCTGATGCAGTGGCTCTATCCTCCATTGAGGCAGAAAAGGTGGCAAATGCTTTGTTTGAGATTTTCAGCAGGGTAGGTTTCCCAAAAGAAATACTGACTGACAGAGGTATCAATTTCATGTCAGACTTGCTGGCTTGGCTGTTGAAGTACTGTGGGGTGAAGCACTAAAAGACCACCTCCTACCATCCCCAGACTAATGGCCTTGTTGAGAGGTTAAACTCTACACTCAAGTCCATGCTACGAGCATTTGCAAACCTCTTTAAGAGGGACTGGGACAAATATTTGCCCCATATGTTGTTTGCTTACAGAAAGATTCCCCATGAATCTGCAAGTTTTTCATCCTCTGATTTGCTGTATGGGCATAGGGTGAGGGGGCCTCTACATTTAATTCAAGATGAGTGGGAGGGTGAGTGTGAATCCCACAAGGAGTTTGTTCTGGCATATGTCTTAAACCTCAGGACAAGGCTCAGGGAACTCATGGGCTTGACCCAGGAGAACCTGGCAGAAGCCCAACAGCAGAAAAAGGTCTGGTATGACAGGACTGCTTGAGCTAGAGATTATGATGTAGGGCAGCAGGTAAAGGTTTTCATTCCTGTCAGACACAACAAGCTGCAGGCAGCTTGGGAGGGACCCTACAAGGTCGTAAGGATGGTCAGTGATATTAACTACATGGTAGAACTGCTAGGCAGGAGACAGGGGCACAAATTGCACCATGTTAATATGATAAAACATTACCATGCTAGGGAGGCTCTTGTGCTGAGTATTTGCAATGGATTGGAGGAGGAGTCTGAGTGAGATCTGGTGACTGATCTCCTCAGGGAGGCTCACACTGTCATCTCAGTGGAAGGGGTAGTAATGTCCCAGCAGCTATCCTCTACTCAGGTTCACGAAATCCAAGTGGTGTTACAGGAGTTTGGGAACATGTTCACTAGAATGCCAGGGTGCACCCTACTGGTGCAGCACCATGTGGATAGAGGACCCCAAATGCCTATTAGGCTGGCCCCTTATAGGGTGACTGAGAGAGTCAAACAGACTCTGAGGGACAAGATACAGGAAATGTTGGAACTAAGGGTAATTCAGGAGTCCAGCAGTCCCTGGGCCTCCCCAGTGGTGCTGATACTAAAGAAGGATGGCAGCACCAGATTCTGTGTGGACGGCAAGAAACTGAATAGTCACACAGAGTCAGATGCTTACCCCATGCCTAGGACAGATGAAGACCTAGAACAGCTGAGTGGGACTAAGTATCTTACAACCATTGATCTCACCAATGGTTACTGGCAGGTGGCCTTGACTCCCAGTGCTAGAGAGAGGTCAGTCTTTGTGACTCCGTTTGGCTTGTATGAGTTCACAAATATGCCTTTTGGGATGAAAAATGCCCCAGTGACTTTCCAGAGTCTGGTAGATCATATCCTAGCAGGAACAGGAGATTTTGCCCTTGCTTGCCTAGATGATATTGCCATTTACAGCCATTGCTGACAAAAGTACCTTCAGCATGTCAGGGAGGTGCTGGGCAGACTACAGGGGGTAGAGATGACCATTAAGCTCAGAAATGTTAGTTGGGTATAGCAGAGGTCTCCTACTGGGGACATAGAGTGGGGAGTGGTAAGATCAGGCCAGATCATGCCAAAGTCGAAGCCATTCAGGCATGGCCTGCACCTGTTACCAAAAAGCGGGTGAGGGCATTTCTAGAAACAGCAGGCTACAAAAAGGTTGTCTCCAATTATAATACCATAGCTGCTCCCCTCACAGACCTGACAAGGTAAAACTGGCCAGATAAGGTAGTGTGGACCCCAGCATGTGAGCAGGCATTCCAGAAGCTTAAAGGAGCTTTGGGAGGATCCCCTGTGTTAGCCAGTACAGATTTCACAAATACTTTGTTGTGTAGGTGAATGCTTCAAACCATGTGGTGGAGGCTGTACTTAGCCAGATTTCTTCAGAGGGAGAAGAGCACCCAGTGGTTTATCTCAGTCTTAGGCTCCAACCCATGGAGGAATGCTATGCAGTTGTAGATAAGGAATGTCTAACCATAGTGTGGGCACTGCAGAAACTTCAACCTTATCTGTAAGGAAGGAAATTCGCTGTAGTTACAGACGACAATCTCTTAACATGGCTACATCGAGCCAGCCATCAAAATGCCAAGCTACAAATGTGGAGCCTAAGATTGCAAGCATATGATATGTCAGTGCAGCACCGCAGTGGGGTTAGCAATGCCAATGCAGATGGGGTCTCAAGACAACCCTCTCGAGCAATGATTATTAAGGGTCACTTGAAAAACTAGCTTAAGTTCTCATGGGGGGGGGGGCTGCCAGCCCAGCTTGCTAGAATTTTGTAAATAATTCTGGCATTGTAAATATTAATATGATCCATAGGGTTGTCTGCAAATGTAAGTATCCTGTATGTTATGTGCTGAGCTTCAAAAATGTAACCACAGTGCACCCTGCTGGAGAAGAGCAGAAATATACATGGACTATATGCCTATGTAAATGTATGTTTTCGTGGTAGAAGTTGGAACATACAGAGTTAACTTGCAAACTCTGAGAAAATAAGTAAACAGTTTTTCAATTGTGTTTACCACAGCTAGAAGACAGAATGTCTGCACCTCAAGTTTCTTTCTATTGTCTTAAGATATAAATAATTACTAGGGTTAAAATGTAAAAGTGTTAATGGTTTTACAACTTCTAGTTTCAGGCAAGCTTCTAAGAGATAAGTGTCAGCTTCTAAGAGATAAGTATTTTTTCATAGAGACATGTTAAATTCTATTGGTTTCTGTTTAGCCTGGGAACTAGAGGCAGGTGTCAGATAGTGATGTTATCCAGCTAACCCAGCAGTAATGTGTATTATTAATTTAAGAACTATCTCAGAGGGAAAATGTAGGCATTATGTATCTTGTCTTGGAGATGAACACATCCATCTTCAGCACTTCTCATCTGTATTTGCCTTTCTCTGTAAGTAAGACTTAGATCATAGTATCTCTCTTAGAGATAGATAGGAAAATAATAAGATCAGTCTAGATGTTTTCTGTATTCATGTGAGACTGTTCTGCAATTTTGTTTTAAAATATTTCCTGTGATTCTGAACTCTGTTGTCACTGTATTGAATTATTAGGTATTGTCTTTTTCTTTTATTATTTATTATTAAATATATTTAAATCTTTTAATTGTGGCTGGTTTTGTTTAGAGATACTTAAGCTCTTGGAGTACTTGCATATGTATTTGGTAACACTGTACAGGCCAGTCCTAAATAGCCCTCAAGTCTTGGACATACTTACCGTTTGGATAATAGTATCATTGCACAGTAGAATTGGTCACACTTTGGGAAGGGCCTTATAGTACATGATAAGAGCTGGTTGGTGGCAGTGCTAACTACCTTTTAGTCTGGGCAGATGGGAGCATAGCTAGTGAACCTGTGCCAGCCTTCCCCAGGAGTGTCTGTGTGTTTATATATAGATCAAATCTCAAAGTGTGTGTGTGTGCATGTGTGTGTGTGTGTGTGTGTGTGTGTGTGTGTGTGTGTGTGTGTGTGTGTGTGTGTGTGTGTGTGTGTGTGTGTGTGTGTGTGTGTGAGTGTGTGTGTGTCAGCTACTTGAGCAGGGACACAAAGCACTGGTTGGATAGAGAGGGTGCTGGAGGTTTTGGCTTGACTGCTATGCTGAGATCTCAACCCTATAGCTGTACCAGTGGAGAGCCTTATTGGGGATATGGAGAAAGAGAGAGAAACCAGCCCCAGACTGACTGTGATCTCTGTTTGCTCTTAAGGGAAATTGTACTTTACTGTGTGTGTACTTGTCGTCCTCCCAATGTGCACATCCCTCACTGGTGTTAGTGGTGAGAACTGAGGCTCTTTGATTACTGGGCCAGTGCATGGGCATCACAATGACACTGCTCATCTGTGCAGGGGATACCAGTAATGCTGGTGAGTTCTCTAACTAGTCGGTCCCAGGGCTCTGCCTTGTAGTCCAAGCCTTCAAAACCTCCCTGCAGCAGCCAGTCATCATGGTTTTTAACTAGCAGTACAACCATGACCCTGGACTCCAGAATACCCCAACACTGTGCCCGAAAGTTTGCATCTTCACCAACACCAGCCATAGTACCCTTCAGAGACAGAACTCCAATGTATTCTGCTGTATTCCCACCTATTGAGCTTAATATAGGCTGTTTTCCTGCCCTTACACATAATTGGGCAACATTTAAAAAAGCACCACATCACTTAGCGCTGTGCAAACCAGGGCAGCTGAGCTAAGATGTGCAAAAACTTTGCAGGACCGGAGTCTTAGCTGAGCTTAGCAGCACACAAACCAACCAAGCAGTGCATAAAGATTGGCAGCCATTATCATGTTTATGCGGTGTTTAGCATGTCTTAGCAGGTCTCAGCAGAACTTAACAGAGCGCACTAGAGCCATATTTTAAATTAGTCTGCAAAATGTGTATATTAAAATTAAACACTTATTTGCCTTCCATGTATTCAAAACCCTGGACCTACTATAATGGAGCCGTGACTCTACCCATTAAGCTACTTGGATGTTCAGACATCAGATATACCTTTACATATAACGCTGAGATACCTAAGCAATGATGACTACCAGACCGCACCATGCAAGCACGCTCAGATATGCTTGAACATACATTTAAATAAATAATTAAATATATCCAGTTTCTGTTTTTAGATGTCTGGCAGTTGTCTGCGATCTTATCTGTGGGCACCACTTAGCATTGCTGATCTCTGCACTGTGCTCCACAAAGATACTTTTTAATTAAAAAAAAGAAAAAAAATTAACATAACACAAAAGGACAGTCTGGGGAGTCTCTTACTCATCTGTGGACATGCTTAGCATTACACCTCTCCCTACACTGATTCAATACTAGTGTTCCTCGTCTCTCGCTAGGCAACGTGTCATCATTAATATGCATGGTGGGCTGCCAAGGGGAAACCATGTACACAAACATGGTAACATTCCATGTAGGCTCTACATTGTGCCTACATGGATTTTATTAAATCCTGGGAATAATTTAATTACATGAGCATCCCTAATAAATGAGGTACTTGATAAATTTTAGTACGGATGGTACACAGATCACATTTGAATGCAATTGCTTGAATGTTATTTTAAAATGAAGTTAGCACTCAAAACATGAATGTACTTTACAAAAATGATGCATTTTTGGCGTCATAACTCCCTTAGCGAAAATGTAGACTGTTATACCTTCTTATGTTACACATCAGGTGACAATGGTGCTGCTATGTTTTATTCTTCAATGCAGCTTGCCATGTGAGTCAGAACAAAATCCCACCCAGTACTTTACTTCTGCTGAATCAAGTATGACGTATACATAAAAGCAACAGTATCCCCTTCAAGATCAGAAGTATTCAGCAACTATTAAGATTTGCTTCATAAGCAGCATCCAGATGTTTGAAGTGATACCTGGGGAGGTGAAGGTTTAGTCATGGCCTGTTACCTCAGTGCACCTTGCCTTACAGCTCTGCTGCATATTAAAGTTTAATGTCCATCATTACAGAATAATACATTGTGAACAAAATATGGATGCAAAAGTAAGCAAACTGAAAGCAACCTAAATAAAAAAGAATTAAAAGATAAAATGTATAACGCATATCAGCAAAAATAAATAAATAAAATAAAGCTGGTGAGCTCTCTGTCCCTAATGATTCTTTTTTCATTCTTAGTAAGCATAACGAATGAAAATGATGGCATTTTGTAATAGAAATGCACACTTCTAAGAAGTGTAAAATAAAAGGCCTAGGTTACTAACGAAGAGAACCAGACATGAATTCTTATAATGTTATTTTATTCAGTGTTTGGCTTTGAGTGTGTCACTTTTGTTATCCATAATTAGCCTCTAATTCCCTTTTCATGTGATTAATGTCTCAGTTCTTTCTTAGGTTCATTGCTGTGATATACATCTTTTGTTCTACTGCATGAATTCATGATGTTACTGTCACTACATTTTTGGAATACAAGGGTTTCATCCAGATTTTAAAGAGAAATGTATGGTTTACTCCAGACATTTTAGCAGCTACCTTTTGCCATGTATAGTTTGATCAGAGAAGGTCATGCATATTTATATTAGTTTCCTTCAAGAGTAGTTTATGTAAGCCCCTTAAAGTAACAACTAATGTTACTATAAAATAATGCAGAAAAAATGCAATGTGACTTAAAGTTAAAGGGAGAAGATAATAAAGTGCTGTCACTACTTTTGTATTTTTATTGACCCAGAGATAAGAATGTTCACATCCCTTTATGAAGCAGCCCCACCGTGTATAGGAGACATTGTGTCCAGTATTGCAATACATGAATGATTATTTACTTAGTGCTATGTATGTGCATGCAGCAAATTGTAACAAATATGTAAAAAATCATGAGTAGCACGTCTGAAATGTGTTCCACAAATGGTTTAGTAGCACTTATTGATTTATTTTTAAGCCATAACTCGGCTTCTTTTCTTAGGAACTGGAAATATAACAAAAGTAATCATGGGCAAATATACAAAACATTGATGGAATAAAATAATATGCATTAATATACATTTTCTGAGCACTAAGGGTGGGATTCAGAAAAATTACCTTGAGTGGTTACCATAGTAATCATTTCCAATTAAGATGTTCTTCCCTGGAAATTCTTGTGGTAAGGATTTATGCAGACTAGTGATCCACAGAATTGCTTGGATGCATCAGGTAGTTCAGCTGGCCTTGTTAAGGAACATGGCCAAAAGTTTGCATTCTCCTACTACTCTGAATGGGTGAGATTGCATTTTAGGTAAGTGCCAGGGATTGCTTACCAAGAATCACTGCAAAGTAAAAAAAAAAAAAAACAATATGTGTGCGGTCACCACACATGTTAAAAGCAAAACTTCTGTAAGGAATTCCGAAAACCAGATGCCTTGCTGTAAGAGATTGAAAGGTATGCACAAACCTTTTCACTGCTGCCAAGGGATCGCTCACTTGCTCTCACTCCTCACTGTCTGATACACACACAATCTTGCTGGATCACTCTCACTGTCTCGATCTCTTCAACACAGTCTCTCCTGCTTTCATACACGCATTCACTCACAGAAGATTGCTCTCACTGTCTCTCTCAATCTCACACATGCTCATCTGTTGTAGCTTAATGGAATATCAAATGCATTTTCAATAAATGTGAGTTTCAAATGAAGAGAAGTTTACAGTTGTTCATGATGTCTGTTTTCAAAGTAAGAGTTTTTTTCTGTAAAAATTTTAATCAACGTTTTAAATTAAACCCAACTTTCTGTGATCATTGTAAAAGTACAGAAGAAAACAGTATGCACACTAACAGGTTTGAATATTATGTTATGGTAATTGCAGAAGAGAGACAAAGAGAGAGACAGACAGACAGACAGCCAAGTAATGATTTATTGGTGTGGCTGCAGGGAGGGGGCTGGTCCATTATATAGCTTAAATGTCTCAAATGAACATGCTCCAAATCTGCTATTATTGTTCAGAAACTACCTCACATTTGTCTTATCTTCTTGTTTTTCTATCTTTTAAGTGACATAAAGAGGCAATTGAGGAGCATTGTCTATGTAAGTGACTTGCTCAAATTCACACAGTAGGCAAAAAGAGGTAGAAATAATCCCTAAGAGCTTAGAACCTTAAACCTCTACACTAATAGTCAGACCTTCACTTGTCTTGTGTCTTCATTTTCTGATAAATCATTGAAGTGAAAAATTTGTTGAGGTTTACTATCAATTCAATAATGCCATTTATTAGAGTTTCATCGTTTTTGTTGTTCTAATATTCAGAAAATGCATGCTGATACAAAACCTGTTCTGTTGACTTTTTAATGGAATAAGAGTTGTCTGGCTATCCCTCTGAATTTGCAGAGCATCACCGGCTTTTCCTCATATTTATGCCCTGTCTCTCATTAATTCTTTTGTCCTGGTAAATCACTGTGGATCACTATCAGTCAGTAATGCCAGTCATTAAATTATTACAGCATTTATTGTTTCAAGTAATAATAACCGAGATGGGGAGAAAGGATAAAGTTGTTAGCTACCTCAAATCTATAACTAGCAATGGGAAGACACAATATGAGAACAGTTTGCTTATTTTATTTTTATTTTTATTTTATTGTCTATGGGTGGGCAGTGTACTTTTACATCTTACTCTCAATTTTCTAATATCTGAAGAGCTGGGTGTTTGGTAAAACATAATGTATCACAACTGATGTATAATTTTCTTTTTGCCTTATAAATAGTGTAAAAAGAAAATTTTGTATTGTAAGAAAGTCTCTAATGGTTGAAGAACTGTGTATTCAGTAAAACACACTGTCCCAGCTGTTACATTATAATTGCTAGGTAACTACTCACAAGAAATAATGTAAAAGGAAAATACTTTCAGTGATTCAGAAGGAACCTTGGTGCTCGCATTAAGGGCCACAGCAAAATGGACCTCTTTCTATGTTGTGGTATTGTCTGAATCACACATTATCCATAATGAGGAAAGACAAGTTGCATGTCTCTTAACAGCCATTAACTCTCACAAGTGCAGATTAGAACTTTTCTGCAGTAGTCAGTTCTAGTGGCTTATGTATCATTTTAGCACAGGATCCCCCTTCCCCCATTCACTCTCCTGTGCACATATATGCAACAAAACACAAATACACACACACACACACACACACACACACACACACACACACACACACACACACACACACACACACCACACACACCATATACCCCATACCTGTCCCTGTTGTCAGAACATCCATGATGTCTCTTTTTACCCCACTGTGGTAATTCAGAGATGATTACAGTTAGCCACTAATGCCAAACATTAAAGACTCACACTGCATGTCCTTCAGTAAGCACATGCTAATGCAAAAGCTGTAATTCTAGTGACATTCTAAGTATGCAAGAGGAATAACTGAAATCTGTCCCTCTTTGTCCCACCATTAATTTTAACATTGTCTAGGTTTCTTGTGCTAAGGGGTTGAGAGGTATGCTTTATTTTCCTTGCCCCTCCCTCATACCTGATAAACTGTTTCAGGTATTGAATAATGCCCAAGATCCTTAATATATATAATAAAAATCATTGCTGTACTACTATCTCATTTAGTGAAGTGGGCTAATACTGATGTGTTCTGTGGAAGGGGTTCATATCCATTTTCCCCTGTTTTAATTAATTTTTGTTTGACTTTCTAACCTTTTTCCTTGGTGTCTCAGGTGTCTATTGGTGGTGCAGAGGTCTAATATCCTCACTAGAAGATAAGATGGTATAGGGTTACAATCCACTTTAGTCTTTTAAGGCATGCTATTACAATATCCCTGGTGTCTAGTCATTCTCCATTGTACATTATTTTCTTTTGTTTTTAATTGTGTGCCTTTAAGTATCTCTGTGTCTAGAATTCCCTCCCAGCTCACATTATAGGTGCAAAGGAGTTTTGCCATTTAGTGGCTTGTATTCTGTTAGAGAGATAGTAAACCAGAGTAGAGATGGAGGGGGATATACCTAATGAGGAAAGCTTTGAGAGAAGAAAGGAGTAAGAGATACTGTCAAAAGCCTTAGAGAGAATGAGGAAAAGGGAGGAAACTAGTTTGCCTTCATTGCAAGCTTGATTAACTGTAGAAATGATAAGAGAGCAGTTGTTGTACTACAGGCTGTGTGAAAACCATGCTGACTAGGAGATAGTAGTTGGTATATATCTATATCTATATCTATATATATGTATATATATATATATATATATATATATATATATATATATATATTATATAATGTTGAAGCTGCGTGTGAATACATTTTCTAGGATTTTTGAGATGGTGAAAGTATAGTGATAGGATGAAAGTTAGAGATATCTGTGCTACTGATGCCTTTGTGTAGGGGAAGAATATATATATTTTTTTCCAGATGATGGGTATATAGGATTCCTGGATTGATCTGTTTAAGAGTATATATAGAATATAGCAATAGGCATATAATTTGCCATGTTTAGGCACATTTACATTGCTATAATTAGATATCTCTTATTGGCAAAAGTCTATAAGATGTTAAACCAATAGAGAACATGAATTTAGTAGGAGAAAACATTTTATAACAGCAACTTTGGTTATGCATTATTTTTTAGATTATTTATTTTATTTATTTATTTTACATTTGTTTATCAGGAGAACCCAACTGAGCATAAAACCCTTTTTCAGTGGAGGCCCGGGGACTAAAACTCCATTGTTAATTGACTATTATGTTAGTATAAAGAAAATCGTATAATACAATAAAGAAAAAAATAGTAACAGACATTCATAATGGTAAAAAGACTAAAACAGAATAAATAGGTCAAGTGGGAGAAAAGACCAATAATCTTATATAACAATGCTTCTAGAAGACAGTTCTTACAGTAATAGCAGGTAATGAGATTGTATACAATGAGAGTGCAATTACAATACTTAGTCTTGTATACAGGTAGCATAGCAATCTGATGACTTAATATCAGCAGATATTAACAGTGAGAAAGAAAAAAACAACATAACATAGTCATATGACTTAAATTCAATGCTCATTACATATGCAATTACAATTTTAAAATCAGCTAGTTCCATGGTTTGGGCTACCTATGTCCAGTACATGTACAAGTCCAGGAATTGGTGACCTGGGCTTTAATGTGATGCTTGAAGTTTTTTTAAGCTACTTATAGTCCTAATTTCAAGTGGTAAGGCATTTGACAGTTTAGCAATGTAGTAGGAGTATAGAGTCACCTGAGCTATTTTTACTCCTGGTTACTTCAATTAGAGCTTTATTAGTGGATCTTAGTGGACTGGTACTTATATGGGGATTGAGAAGGCCTTGTAGAGCTAGTGTTTTATTGGATTTATAGTACATTTGGTGGGCGGTTGAAAGTTGTGTGAGTATGAATTGGTGGGCTAGTTCTTACCAACATAGTTGTCTTAGGGCCTTACAATGATGGGTTTGCTCTGGATTAGTGACAGGTGAACAAATGTGATTAAGAAATACCTTTTATTGTTCTCTGCAGCCTTCTAGGCATAATGGCCAGTTTTATGTGTAACTTCTCATTGGAAATGGCTCTGTCTTGCTTAATTTCAAGAACAGAGTTAGTCACAATCATTTTTCTTACCACCATCAGTGTGCCATGCTTTAGGTTTAGAAAAGAATACCGGCAAGTAATAGTGTAGTCTCAGTCTGCCGCAGCCTGTTCCCCTCTTACTTCATTGCTCTGAAAGGATTCCAAGCTGAACGAAGAGTCTTGTATTGTCCTGCATTTCTGTCCAACACAATCTGTCCTCTATGAGAAAGACTCCCTTGCTAATTCTTCTTCCTGCATATTATTTCTTTGTTTTTTTCTTCCACTGATCTATTCTCTTTATCTCATCAGCTATTCTTTCTCTGGGGCAGGTTACCAGGGATATGTTGTTTTTTTAGGTTGTGTTTAAACAGCATAATTTCTGGTATAGCTTCCAAAGCAGAGTGAATGTATGCCTCATAAATTCTCACCAGTGTAATTATTTCTAGTGAATCTGTCTCTTGACTGAGCATATGTTATGACTTTGTTTAAATGTTGCATTGAAAATTCCCAAGGCAAACAGACTGGGTCACAGTTATATGTGTAATTGTTTGGCATGATGACTGTTGCACAGTGGATTATTACTAGTTTTTGTAATCATTTGTAGAATTTGTAAACATCAGAAGCTTAAAACACTAAATAAGATGATGCAGACTATGTGGAATCTGTCACTGGAAATCTTGCAGCCAGTAGCAGCAACTAAAAAGTACTCTCCATCATGTTAGCCCAAAGAAATCAGTGTACAGATCAGTCTATTATTCATTTGAACATGATATTTTAATAGAATTGTCTAAGTTTGCTTTGCACTGGCATTATATGACAGATTATCTATTTTGTCCACAGTCTCCACTGATATATCATATTTCTTTCTTTCTTTCTTTCTTTCTTTCTTTCTTTCTTTCTTTCTTTCTTTCTTTCTTAATTTCTCTTTCTTTCTTTCCTTCCTTCTTTCTTTTTATTTCTTTCTTTTCCTTTCTCTACTCTGTAACCAACTGTCTTTGTGACCACAGTTTTCCTGCTTGATAAGGACTACAGAGGTAGTATTGTCTTCAACAGTCCATAAAACTTCAGGGTATATGCTAATATGTTTAGGGTTTAACTTTGGTAGAAGAATTGTTCATCTGAGCCCATCCTTTTCCCTTTATACTATGGTTTATGCACTTTCATCCTGGATCAGGGTTGCAGCTGGACTATACTGGTGATGATTAGATGTGGGGAGAGAAAAAGCCTGGGAGCTGCTATTGTTACTCAGTGAGGATAAACTGACATGTTACAGAAAAACCCTACCTGCTGAATGCCAGTGTTCCACAGAAGATCACTTCAGGCTATGAGGTGTGGTTTAAGGCATGCCTCTCCATCTTCAAAGGTAGTAGCAACTCCCATGTTCCATCATCTTCCTAGCTTAGCCACCATTTGTAGTTTCGGTATCCACTGGATTCAAATGAATGGCCCAACCCTACCAGTACATCACCCTTTACCTATCCACAGAAAATAGGTAATCAGGCACAGTCTTATCATTCCTACTTTATCCCTTTCAGCTTCTGCAATGACTTGGACCAGTAATTAATCCAGGTTATCTGGGTCTTAGTCAGGGTTTAATTAGTCTCTGCAAATGGAGCTAACTCCTACTAGTACATGAAAATAGCTTGCATTTCTTTACCTATCACACTAATCTCCTCTTCAAAGCAGCCTTCATTAAGTAATGTTCTTTTTCGTGTGTGTATAAACATTTTGTTTGATATTCAACAATTCCTTCTTTAACCATACTATATGCTATATCACACAATGTTAGTATTATTTTTATTTATTTTATTTGCATTTGTTGACCAGGAGAGTCCACTGGGCTAAAATGAGCCCATTTCCAGTGGAGGCCTGGGGAGAAAAGCTCCAGAAACAATGTACAATAGAAGAGAAACTTGTTGAACAAGTATTTACAAAGAGTAGCAACCTTCTTAAACAAATAGAGGGTGATAGAAATTAGTTATACAAGTATTTACAAGGAGTAGACATTTTCTGAGAATAACAGACAGGTAACTCACATTGTACAACTGTATGGCGAGAAGTTATGAAAAGGAATCTTGCTCTTGGCAGGTATTCAGTATAACAAGAAATAGATTGAAGAGACAGAAAGCTATACAATGATGTACTTATTTAATAACTATTAGACAGATAGATTGTGTGATTAACCAATACAGTATTCTTGGATCAAGTGGGGAAGAACTGCAGAAATTATTGTCATACAATATAGAGCAGAAGGATATAGAAGGTGCATTTCAGGGGTGGAGAATAAGATGGGAGAATAATAATGAATATAGGTATAGAAGGGGTATATCAGGAAAATTGGGTTATGGAGGACTGTAAAAGGTGCACAGGCAAAACCAATGAGATGAGAGATATTGATGTAAAGACTTTTTGAATAAGGGGGCACTATTTGTGTGAGGAGGTGGAACAGCATTCCAGAGTTTAGCTATGGTAAAAAAGTAGAGATGCTAACCTGCAGGGAGTTTGGGTCTGTATACTTGGATTAGAGATTGATTTTCATATCTAAGATACCTATTTGATTGATAAGGAGTCAAAAGGGAGGCAAGAGCTAGGCATTCAAGAGGTTTATAAATAATTTTGTGTACAATAGACAGTTATATGTATGTGAGATGTGGGAGTTCAAGCCAGTTCAGGGATCGTAATGAACAACAGTGATGGGAAGTATATTTTGCACTAGTCATAAATTTAGCAATTTTGTTGTAGCAGGTGTCTGACTTGTTTTTAGGCAGGACTGGATATTTGTTAGAATGGGGACACCATAGAGGAGTGTGGGGAGAAGAAATGTAAGGGCAAGTGTTTTTCTAGTGGAGTAGTTTAAAAAAGGTTTGTGCCTGAAAAGGGTGCAGGGCTTTTGGTATTTTTTTTAATGCTGTTGTGAATGTGTAGGTCAAATGTTAAAGTATCATCAATAGTGACACCGGGTAGCTTGGTATGTGGGACTACCTCTGTGGCTGTTTTGTTAGAAGAATAGATGATAAATTCTGATTTATTAAGAGTGTTTTTTTTTTGGGGGGGGGGTTTGTGTAAAGAGCAGGAGTTTTGTTTTGCTGGTATTTAGGGAAAGGTGATTATTTGTCATCCAGATATCAGTAGTAGAGAAAGCATTTTGGGTCATGGACATGAGTTCTGTTTTTGACGTGCTGGAACAGAAAATTGTGGAATCATCTGCATATTGCACTAAAGATGTATGTTTGAGAGCAGAGTGAAAGTCATTAATGAAGACGCTAAAAAAAAGGGTTCCTAGGATGGACCCCTGGGGAACTCCGGTGGAGGTAGTGAGAAAGGGTGAGATGGAGTGCAGTCATTTAGTAGATTGCTGTCTGTTAGTAAGGTAATTGGTAAACCAGTCAAGGACATGAGTGGATATACCAAGATGTGAGAGCTTAGAGAGGAGAAGAGAGTGAGAGATGGTGTTGAAAGCCTTAGAGAGATCGAAGAAAAGTGCAGAGACAAGTTTATCATCATTGTGATTGTGGTTTGCTGTGTTCAGGAAGGATAGAAGAGTGGTTGTAGTACTGTATCCAGGTCAAAATCTGTGTTGTGTGGTGGAAAAGAGTTGATTTTGCAGAAGATAATTCATTAGTTGGGTTTGAATAATTTTTCCACTATTTTAGAGATGGGAGATAAAATAGCTATGGGGTAAAAGTTAGAGATGTCTGTATTGTTGCCGCCTTTGTGTAGGGTAATGATGTAGGCTTTTTTCAGATTGAGGGTATGTAGGATTCATGGCTAGATCTGTTTATGAGAATACTGATGGGGTAGGTGATGGATCTGGCTCCAAGATATAAGTATTCTGGGGAAGATTATCTGCTGCAGTACTACCAAGTTTAAGTTTTAGCAGGAGCTTTGTTATAGTGAAGGTAGAAATAGGAGAGAAAAAGAATGGATGCAGCGAAGAGTTTCTTGGGGTATGGTCAGTTGGTATTGGGTTATGCTTGTGGCAAATTTGAGGAAAGGTGACAGCTAGTTTGGATATAGTTTCTATAAAATAAGAGTTGAAACGTGAGGTTATCTCTACTGTAGATTTTTTAGGGTTTGGACAAGGATTACTCATGGTTCCAGGATTTAGGAGGGCAGAAACTGAGTTACAGAAATTTTTGGTGTTGCAGTTGCAGTCACTTTGGAGACAGATGTATTGTTTTTTTATCTTTAATGACTAGACATTTTATTTGATTACGTAGCTGCTTGAAAAGCTGGAGTACTATGTGTTTTTTTCTTTTCTGCCATTTTTTTCCTTGTTCTATCTCTGGACATCATAAGTTTTTTTGTATCCCTAGATTGCCAGCTTGCATGATTAGTTTTTATTCTCTTGTTTCACAGAGGGACCATTCTATTGAGTATGCTTAGGAATGTTGAACTGAAGAATTCAACAGCTTTGTCAAGGGGTAAATATTTTAGATTGTTCCAGTTGATTGTATTCAGAGTTTCATTGAAGGTCATTGGGTAAAAATGAGTTAGGTTTCTGGTGGGCCTGAAATGATGCTGGTGTGGGGTTGTGGAGGTATTGCGTGTTATGTATGCAGGATAGTGGTCACTGATATTGCAAGGCAGAGTACCTGCAGAAGAGATTTTATTAGGGTCAGACACTAAAATCCAGTCAGGAATGGAGGCATGGTTGTTTTTCTTGGTCTAGGTTACACTAGTAATATGTTGGGTGAAGTTATAGAGACTGAAGGATGTATTTGGAGAGGGGGTAATGTGATCTAGCTAGTTGATGTTGCTGTCACCTAGAATTATTGTTTCATTATGGATATTGTTGGATATCTAGGCAAAGATTTCTTCTAATATAGGAATATTATTACCTGGTGGGATGTATATGACTACCAGACAAAGGCATTGGAAGTTCTTCATTTTTAGATGTGCTATGATGAGTTCTGCTACAGAGAATTGAGGAATAGAGTTTGATTAGGGGATGATAGAGAATGAGTTGTGGTAGAAGAGTGCAACTCCCTCCCTTTTTGTGAGGTCTATCTGATCTTAAACAAGAGAAACCTGGAGGGATGAATTCAGAGTCTTTAATGTATGGCTTTAGCCATGTCTCAGTTACTTCAATTATATCAGGTTTTGAATGGGATATCCAGGCATGGAATTCTTGGATCTTGTTTCTAATGCTTTATAGGTTAATGGTGGTAGGTTTTAGGGATTTGTGGAGTGTAAGGGAGTGGGAGGCAGGTAGAGTAGGTCCAGGGTTGGGGTGGATATCTCCACATTGTGATAGAGTGCTAATACTATCTGAATGTTGTGTGTATAGGAGTTTGCATTTAGATATATACTGTGTAGTGAGGAAAGTTGTATGTAGGATGTTCTGTGTCTGTGAGATGATTGTGTGTTTGTGGAGTAACAATGTATTAGTTGACTAGAGACTAGGGGATATTTTAGAGTAGTGTTTGTGAGTAGGGGATTGGATAGAAGTGATGGAATTAATTGTGAAATATGTGTGAGTTAGATGAAGTGGTGTGAGGTATAGAAGGAGGAAAGGAGATAGGGAAAGGGGGAGGAGTGATGTAGTGATAGTCAATAGCGACATTATGAATGTAAGATAACTGCAGAGATATTATAAAAGGCAATGGAATGGAAAGGAGAATGCTACTGGGAAAGGTAAGACTAGTTAGTACAGGAATTATAGAAACACAGTTAATTGGGGAGATGGCTAATTAAATATGTTGATTTAGATGGGTTGGGTTTTCTGGTTGTAGCTTTTGTGAATTGGTAGGTGGATTACAGGTGGGGTATAGTTAACTATAAATGTGACTGATATGGGGTGGGTGGGAATGGGGGGAGGGTAAAGGAGCAGAGCAAGAGTGAACGGAGCGGGCCAGCCTGGAGCACTTTTATAGTACTGCAATATGTAGGCAAGAAAAACAATCAGTAAGGTAAGTTGTGAATGAGTTTACAGCTCAGAATGACAGATAAGAGAGAAGAGAGGAGTTTAGCTTAGCAGAGAACAGGTAGAAGGGCAGGTGGAATAGATAGTAGAAGCTTGACAGAGAAACTTTTGTGGGCTAAGATGACATATGGAGGAGTGTACAGGTAGGTGAAGGTAGAGATGGTACAGCTGCAGGTAGGAGAATGATAATGTCAGGGAAGGTACCCAAACTGTGATATATGCCAGTGAAACTAGAGGAGTATAGACTAGAGGGTACTTTGAAGACAGAAAGGGTGATGCATGAGGGGAAAACTGGAGTGTGAGACAAAGATACAGAGATAAATTATACTTTAGGTCAAACTAGTACATATACATTCACTGTTAGAGGACCTGTTATAATCATGTTTCTATCACTATTTTTATTTTACTTGTTTAATTTAATCACTGCTACCTCTGAACCTTTTACATTGTGATTTGTATATAATATTGAGCATACTTGTTGATTTATTGATCATCATTTTATGTTCTTTTTTCCTTTGGTACCTTATGCTATATTTCATACAGATATTCTATTAGTTTGTCTTGTTAGTGCTTTCTGTTTGTTTAATCCTTAATATTGTATTGTACTGTACTATATTGTTGCTAATCACTCACACTTTGACTTTTGGATGCTTCAGCAACATTATGCTTTTTATTTTGCATTAAGTTTTCCTCAGACTGGACATTGTTTCTTACACAAATACACTTGGCCACATTATCTGCACTATTTTTGTAACTGTTTAACTTCTGTAATTCCCACACTTCGTTTTGTTTGTTTCACTCTGTTTCATGCCTTTGCCTTCTTAGCATCTTAACGTTTATTTTTCAGTTTTCTTTTCCAAAGTTTCTGAAATGTAAAGGCATCTGGTATACATCCCAGCTTGTCTAGTATAGTATCCGGCTGAGCCAATGAATTCCTGTTCTTCTACGTCTCCACATGCTTATTATCTGTGTCTTTATCCATGAACTCATGATTTCTAGTTAGTGCCTTTGGTGTAATACAATACAGCTCTGTTAATTCTTCTTTCTGACTTGTTCTTCTGAATGTAGACATTTCATAAACAATATTTTCCAGGTTCAAAGTAATTATATAACTCATCTAACACATCCTGGACTCTGTTATCTCTATTACTATAGCTTTATATATTTTATACATTTGTCCTCTTGTCACACATAGTAAGAAAAAAATTAATCTTGCTTTTCTGTTTGTGCTTAATGTTTTTGCACAGGTTTGATACCTGGGTATCCATTTCTTCTGGTGTAAGATGATATCCTATCACAGTCTGCTTCAAATATTGCCAGATTAAGACTCTATAAAGATATTCTTTGTGCTTCACATTCAAACTTTTTTATTTTCTGCTATTATTTTATATTCTGTTTACCTTGTGTGTTCCCTGCTTTTGACAGTTTATGACTTGTTTTGTAAAGATCCATTTAGGTTTGGCGTTTCCTCTTAATTGCAATTTTCTGTTCCAGGTCTTCTTTTGCAATAAGAAAATGTACCTGGGACCATATCAAATAATAAGTCAAGGTTTACATCTTAGATAATAGTTTGTTCTGTTAAACAGAGTAATTTATCACATTGCCAATTTCCAAATCTGAAGATAGCACAAATTGCTGCAATTTACTACATTTGTTTCATCAGTGGTGAAAATCCACAGAGACAGGCATGAAATAGAGTAGGAGTCTATGATGCAAACATTGAAGTTATCATAATTATATAGCTTTCTACCTAAACTCTGAGTACAATTTGTACTTTATTATAGTGCTTATTTCCTAAGCACTTAACATAGGACAAAGAGAAGCAATAAGCAGTATACAATAATTTGAATGTAAAAAAATATATACTACAAATTATGAAACACAATTTAAATGCAAGTACTCTGAGTACCAGATCAATATATATGTCTAATCAAAATATAAAGGAAGAGGAAGATTAACATGCAGCAGGACAACAAGGTTAATTATGTATGACTAATAAAATGAGCTGCTAATTAAATACAGCCTGCTAACAATGCACTGGTCATATACTGGTTGCTAAATTCAAATCACCAAAGTCACTGGCCAAAATGTCCCATTATTCCAAGAAGACATTAACTACAAGGATGGCAAAACCCAACAACCACAGGAACAAAGGCTAGCACATGACACTATACCCGAGTGACACCTGGAGACATTCAATCCAGAAGAATTGCTAAAAATAAAGAAAACTCTCCAAGTGCAATATTTACATATCTGAATAAGTCTAGGAGACACTTCTGAGGAACAATGTTAAAAAAGGTCAGCATTTCTTGAGTACAACTTTTAAACCACAAACTGTCTAGGAAATGTTCAAGCAAAATCTCTAAAGTTAAAAAAAAAAAAAAAAAAAAAAAAAAAAAGATTAAAAAGTTGTCTCATGAGAATGGGCTGAGGCACCACACACAAAGCCAATCATATTCAGATCCATTTGAGAAACACTGATTGCTTCATAGTGTCACACTTGTAATGGTGTATTGAACTGTTGTAAACAATTACAAGAAGCCAACCTATTCAGTAAACAAAGAAGTAGGCAAAATAATTCATGCTACTGTAGTTCTCAGAGAAAGAATTCCAGTGAATAATAAAAGTACTCCAAGTCCATGCATAAAATAAAGACCAAAACTATACATATTCTCATCTGTATGCTGTCAGCCACAGCCATGTAAGCATGTGCCTATAGCTGAAAGCAAAAGGATAGGACAGAATCAAAAGTGCAGAGTCCTCTTTAAAGGATGACATGTTTAGTCATAAAGCCAACAACTCTCAACAAATCTTCTTTTAGATTCTTTATATTCACAGTAATTTTAATTCCCATAAATAAAAGAGAATTGCTTTAAGGTGAAATGGATCCTGTGAATGGTATGAGAAAGATTTATGATTTTTGGTGAGTCACTGAGATTACAGTGCAGTCAGAAAAAGATTATGCTAATAATATTAGGAGGAAGGTGGGAAATGGTGGTGTAATGGAGGGGAATACTTGGAACTAGAGATATTTCATAATCATGCCATTAACTGGAATATGGAAGTTTTGGTGAAGAAAGCAGAAAGATTGTACTGTGGGGAAAGTGTAGAGTTTGAAAATGAGCAGGGTAAACTTGATGAAAAAATGTTACATAACCCTATATTTAGATGTGAATTTGCCTGTCATTCCTGAGATACAAGATCACAACACTTTCAGACCAGTACAGAAAGCTTAGTAGGATTTGAAACAGAATATGATAGCTAAGGAACAGATAAGAGTAGATGGAAGATGGGGTGCTTCATTTTGTAAGCTGAAGATGGGTGCTCAGATTAGCTTATTAGATAAATGGTATTATAGTGAGTGAAGGAGATTGGGTGTTAGTTCATAATGTTGAACATTTGGAAAGATGATAAAGTCAAGTTAGAAGAAGGCTCCCTTGGTGGGTAATAAATGACTTTTTGAGGAATAACTAATAATGATGAGGAGAGGTAATAAGAAATATGAGTAACTGGTACTAAAAAACTGCTGCGAAATAGAGGATTTGGAAAATGCATTGGGAGAATTATGAAAATCTGGATGGAGTGCAAAGTGTAGTTGTCTGATTTAAGAATTTGAAGTCTTCATGCGAGAGTGGGGGGGTGGTCTCACACTTTAAATTATAGAGTTACACTTATATGAAAGGTAGATGATGAAGAGCCAATGATATTCCTGAGCAATCCAAACTAGTTCTGCATTCTAAGAATAAGTATATATACACAATTTGAAAAAAAATTGCAGATTCCCACTCTAATTACCATATCTTAACAAACACATATTCCAAAGAATACCTCTCACTCATATGCACATTGCTTGCTGATGTTATTAAGTGATTAATTACAGGGTGATAGTTGTTAGTGTCCACCATGTTGACAGTTATTTTGCAAGAGGCCAATATAGACTGGTCTATAATTACCATATCTGAACAAGCACACATCCCAAATAATATCACTCACTCATATCCACAATGTTTGCTGATGTTATTGATTGTTAAGTGATTTATTATAGGGCGGTGGTTGTTTGTGTCCACCATGTTGACAGTTGTTTTGCAAGAGCCAACATAGACTGGTCTTTAGCTTGCATGTCAGTCTCATGTCCAGTAGAATTATGCCCATTTTGGAGAGAAGCCAGAAGAGCTGAATAGTTTTGCCAGGTTTACACATAAAAGGAGTCAATGGCCTCCCCTTTTGCACCTTCATCTATGTCAGTGCTTGGCAGTATTGAGGTACGCTACAGGGCATTCAGCATAGCAGAGCTTTTTACACAGCCACTATTTGCTAAGTTACAAGAAAAAATTGTTGGCACTATATCAATTAACATCATCATTACAGATGTGTTGCATTTTCTATTGCCTGAAACACTGCATGGGTGTTAATGTTTCCTGAAGCCTGTGGAGGAAGGTGATTTAACAGAATGATCTATTTATGAGTACATCTTTAATTCTCTTTAAAATTAATGTCAATTGACTGATCCAGATCCACTAAAATGGAAGACAACTCTCCCAGCCCTCCAGTGCAAGATTCATTATGTATTGTGGAACTCTGCCCAAGCAAATAGAAAGCATCACTATCAACAAGAGGGGTATTATAAAATCTAATAATGAACCAAGTAATTGTACCATGTGCAGACCTAGTTTTCCCGTCTAAGAGAACTTCTAAAATTATTAAATAACTGTTGGAATGTAAACAAATGTCAGCAACCCCAAGTGCAGTATTTTTAATGTAATTAGTGTAGCTGGTGCTCCTTTGTTGATTAAACAGATTATTTTATTCATCCTTTCATTGGCGAGAAGTATTTTTGAAATCACTATGCTGATTATAGTAGTTGTTGTGAATTAAACAACAAAGAGAGAGGAGGAGCTTTGAGCAGCCTATCTGTCCCTGGAGGAGTGGTTTCAGCCCAGAAGTTAGTAGTTTATTGGCCATTTCCTGCTATAAAAACTGAATTTGTGCAATTTTTGCGCTTGTATTCCGCTTAGCAAGTGCATTCCAGGTGTTCTGCAGAGTCTACAACAGCAGAAAGACAAAAGATTGACTTTTGAGTGATTAAGTATCACTTTTCGGCTTTTCTTGCTGTCTTAACTAATTCTGCCTAAAACACCAGTTATTTTAGCGAATCTGTGATTTAAAAAGTTTGTTATTGCTACATTTTGTACTTATTTGCTGCCTGCACTTGAATTAAGTAATTTTTGTGTTTAAATAATCTGTTTAACTATTGTAGGCTACACACTAAAGTGTGATAGCCTTTTCTGTGCATTTAAAGTGTTCTTTTGATTGTATATACTCTATTTTCTGAAAAAAAAAATACTTGTTACCCGCCTTTCTGAACTAGTATAGTCCAGTTTTCAGGTTATTGCTGAATCCAGGGCTGAGATACAAGTTTCTGTGTTGCCCATACCTTACTTGGATAGAAGGAAGTTTCTCTGCTCACCTGTGAGAGAGGGGAGCCTATCTGTCCCTGGAGGAGTGGTTTCAGCAGAAGTTAGTAGTTTATTGGCCATTTTGGGCTAATTTTGATTGTATCTGCTCTATTTTCTGAAAAAAAATATATATATATATACTTTTCACACCTTTCTGAACTGGTATAGTCCAGTTTTCAGGTTATTGCTGAATCCAGTGCTGTGTTACAAGTTTCTGTGTTGCCCATACCTTACTTGTATAGAAGGAAGATTCTCTGTTCACCTGTGAGAGAGGGGAGCTTTGAGCAGCCTATCTGTCCCTGGAGAAGTGGTTTCAGCCCAGAAGTTAGTAGTTTATTGGCCATTTTGGGCTAATTTCTATCTTTTTCACTTCCCTGCTATAAAACCCGCATTTGTGCACCGGGCAGCACCGTTTAGCTAGAGTTAAACTATTCTCGGCTCCACGAAGTCTACTTTTCAATTTTTCCCTTGGAACTAGACAAACCTTCAACTTTAGCACTCAAACCATTCATTTCACAGTCAAGCACTTACTTAAAACTCAGAGCAAGCACTAATTAACCCTAGCACTAGACCCCCCTATACTGTCCAGAAGGACAAGGCTCTCTATTTGTCCCCACCAGCCAATCAGAAAAACAGCTTACTCTACCTAGTCAGGCATGTCCAAAGGGCAGTTTCCAGTGTACTCTCCAGTTCAACTGGTGAATCTGGGCATTTTGAGGCAATGTTACAACTGCCTCATGTACACAGACAACCCTCTCCTCCTACCACCAAACACTGATCTATGTGAGAGATGCAATTATACAGTCAAACTGGAGGCAAAGCTCTCTCAACCCAAGACTGGAACTGACAGTCAAGAGGAGTAGAGTAATACTTGCAACACACCACCAGTCTCACATAGACCTAATAAACTAACACTGGCAAATAACACACATGAATGCATGAAAACATACTTGGGGGCTCTAAATAAAAATCTGCAAAAGCAACAGAGACCTCCAAAGCAGACATCCAAGCAACCTCCACACCCCATCACCAACCATGAAACACATACTTCACATAATCAGTGTGCCACGCAATCATAGCCCTTAACACAAAATAACATACCCAACACACTAGTAATAGGCGACTCTATAGTCAGGCACACTGATGTCCCACTAACTAGGCTGGACAAGGAGAAGGTTACAGTTAGCTGCCTGTCGGGTGCCAAGATCCGCCACATAACACAAGCACTCAGGTCACTCCAGAACAAGTACAAATACAACTCTGTCATTGTCCATGTTGGTGTGAATGACCTAAGACATACCACCCTGGACTACATGAAAAGAGACATGGAAGAGCTCTCTGATCATGTAGCCCAGGCCAGTATGACCCTGAGCAGCATCCTGTCCTCACCAAGAATGATGCCACAGTATAAAGAAAAAATTATCAATTTCAACAATTGGCTAAGTTTTGGCTAAGTTTCTGGTGTCATTCAAAGGGGATTCAGTATCTGTCTGCCTGGGATGACATGCTCGACAAGCCACGTTGCCTCACAAGAGATGGCTTGCACCTCTCACCCTTAGGCTTTTGAATACTGGCCAAGGCTTTTGCTGCCCCCATAGTGCATTTTTTAGGCAAGACTCAAAAGACAAACCCACCACCATAAATAGCACAAGTAACCAAAAACTGAGGGTAATGCTACTAAACGCCAGAAGTCTAAACCTCAAAATGCACACACTCGAGGCACTCCTCAGTATGAACATCAACATCTGTGCAGTAACAGAAACCTGGTTTAAGGCTCCTGAGAGCACCCCAGCACTACTAGGCTATAACTCATACCATACCTTTTGGCCACAGAACCAGGACCGAAACACAAAAGGCAGGGGTGTATCCATATTCATCAAGGATACCCACACCTCCAGGTTAGTGGCTCAGCACAATGCATCAGAGATCATCCATGTGCAACTAACAATGGGCAAAACTGCAATCCAAATTGTAGCTTGCTACAGATCACCCACCATGGCCCAGGACCCCCATTCTGCATTTCTGGAGACACTGAAAAATATGAAGGTCCTACCAAGCACCATAATACTGGGTGATTTCAATTACCCAAACATAAACTGGGAGAACTACTCAAGTACTAACTCCCTTGCCCAACGCTTCCTAGAATTTATAAACTCAAATGCCCTGGATCAACTGGTCAACGCCCACAACAGAGGGAACACCATATTGGACCTGGTCATCACCAACATGGGTGACCGGTGTTCCACACTGGAGGTCAACCCCTCACTGGTTAGATCAGAACATAGACTAATCCCTCTAGATATCCACATTCCGCCCCCACCCCCAATCAAGGAAACCACCATGAAAAACTTTTCAAAAGCAAACTTCAAATTACTTAAGATGGAGGTGGAAAGGTTCACAGCCCCCATGCTAAAGGACAATGCTGTCCAAGCAGCTGAAACCTTTACAAAGGCACTCTATGAGCATCTGCAGGAATGCATGGATAGTACTATCCCAAGCAAAACCAAGACTCACTCCTCCAAGAAAAGGAAACCAGTCTGGTGGACCCCTGTCATAAACAAGCTATACAACAGAAGGAGGAAACTAGTACAGAAAAGAGTAAAATGCCAAGAAGGAAAGACATCCCTGATCAGTATCAGCAAGAAACTATGATCCCTCATTAAATCATCCAAGGCTAGTTTCGAAAGAAAAATTGCCAAAGATAACCACAAAGTGTTCTTTAGCTATGTCAAGAACCTAAGTGGAAACTCTCACATCTGCTCAGAGTTAGTGCAGAATGGCACAAAATACACTGAACCGACTGATATTGTCAACATTCTGGCAGATAGGTTTAGTGCAAACTTTACCCCCCCCTCACCCCCTAAAGGGCCCATAACCATACCAGAAGAATGTAGGGCCCCATCAATCACTGACACACAGGTTAAAACAACCCTATTCAAAGCCAAAAACACAGCTTCAATGGGACCAGACGGTGTCCCAGGCTGTGTCTTACAAGAGCTTCAAAATGAACTAACCCCTCACCTAAACACACTGTTCAAACTCTGCCTCTCTATAGGCTACGTACCCACAGAGTGGAGCACAGCAACAGTTATCCCATTCCACAAAGGTGGAGCCACAATGGACCCTAGGAACTATTGCCCTATAAGCCTGACTAGCCTGGTCTGCAAGGATATGGAACGCATCATCATGGAACAAATTAACAGAGACATTGGGAACCTCCAAACCTTGGACCCTACCCAGTTTGGCTTTGTTAAGGGCAGATCATGCCTCCTAAACCTGGTGGACTTCTTTGAAATGGTTACCAAGGCATTAGATGAGGGTAAAGAGGGCCACACAGCCTACCTAGACCTCGCAAAGGCTTTTGACACCATTCCCCATTCTAGTATTATAGACAAGCTCACCAGCTTGAACATAAACCCCTACATCATGAGATGGGTTGCCAACTGGCTCATGGATAGAACCCACATGGTGAGAGTTGCAGGCTGTACGTCCGACTCTAAACCGGTTACAAGTGGCGTCCCCCAGGGCTCAGTCCTAGGACCCCTCCTGTTTGGTATATACTTCTCAGAGGTACAGGCAAGCATAGGATGACTATGGCTGACCAAGTTCTCAGACAACTGAAAACTAGGGGCCATAATTGATTCTCTGGCTGATACAGACACCCTCCAGATGGGTCTCACTGAGACGTACACCTGGTGTCAAAATCATGGCCTCAAGCTAAATGCCAAAAAGTGCATAGTCATCCCCTTTGGAAAAAACAAAGTGCCCACGAACTACCACATAGGTGGTAGTCCCCTAAATACAGAAAATATAATAAGGGATCTGGGGACCCAAGTAGATAGCAATCTCTTTTTTGATAATCATATTGTCAAGGTGGTTAGGAAATCCTTCATATGTGGCCCACCTAATCACAAAAGGGTTTGCATCTAGAACAAAAGATCACTCATTAGACCCATCATAGAATACAACGCCCCATTTGTGATGTAGCTTATAAGACACCTGCAACAGCTGGAAAGACAACAAAAGTACCTCACCAAGAGGATTACTGGCCTCAAACAGATGCCCTATGCAGCCCGACTCAATAAACTCCAGCTGTACTTGGTTGCATACCACTTACTCAGAGGTGATCTCTGCCTGACATACAATGCCATGTCCAACCCAGAATTGATGGACATGCTCCACCTAAAAAAAACAAATCCCAGAGAGCCACACGCTCTAGAGATATAAACCTCACCACAACGATAAATAGGACATGCTGGAGGGATAGATTCCTATCCCAGAGACTCCCCATGCTTTGGAACAGGATTCCAATATACATCAGGCAGAGCCCCTCACTAACACTCTTCAAGAGAAACCTTGATGGGTGGATGGGAAACAGAAAATTTACCCTGGGGATCACTGCAGTGGATCTGCTGGATAGTGGCACAGGGAACTAATGGCTCTGCTGGACAGAGGCACAGGGAACTAATCTAAGGGGGTAGCAAAAGCCAACACATTCTGGCTAGGCTTATAAATGCCCTTGGGGAGATAGCTTAGTACTTACCTATGAACCTAAGAATTAAGATAAAAAGCAAACAACTAATACTGTTCTGAAAACTCAAAATAGCGTGGTAATCCATCTCATGGTGAGTGTGTGAATCATTTTTAACTCTCAGAAGTGTGAAAAAATAATGACAAAAAGCTTAGCTAATGTGAATAGCATGTGGGAGTGAAAAAAACTCAGAAAAAGTGTTTTTGCATGGAAACAAGCTACCATGTACCCCACTCCACCCCAATATCAGGGAGTTGCACCTCCCCACACCCCTGCTATTTATATATAATGTCGCACCAATGTGGGAAAAAAGAAAATCCCTTGTATACCACCAATTTGCTTTTCTACTGAATGACTGGGCATATGCTAGTGACTAAACAAATCTGCATTTATCCTTAGTGTTTAATGAACAATCCTGGCTCCCTGGTAATCTGGATCCCTGACAAGTGTGCCAGTCATTTGTGATTGACTCATAAAAGTGTGATCACAAATGACTTAAACCTCCTGAATGTGAAAAGCATTTGAGAGTGAAAAAAATCAGAAATATATAACTGTTTTTGCAGGGAGGCATGCCCCTCTTCATGCCCCCCCACTATGATCCCTGCTTCTTATATATACCAGCTCCTAGGTCACACCCATACAAGAAAAAGGGGAACTCTCTGGTGTACCAGCAATTTGTGTTTCTGCTAAAAAGCTATTTGGTCACACTCTAGTAATCAGCACAAAGAAGGGATGATAACTAGTTTTCCCAAAAGAAGAGTGCCACCCTGGTAAAGTCAGTTTTTTTCTAAATTTAAAGTTTTGGAGGTATTATTGCCTAATATTAGAGAAAGTGTCTTTCTGAATTGCCTGTTGTGGAATGAGTGAAAATGTCAAATAAGCAATGAGTGAATTGTGTGTAAATTATTTTTTCTCTCAGACCAGATTTAAATAGTAGAAGATTTGCACATTTAAGAAATATTAAGTGTGACACACTTTCAAGGTACTACCAAGGTATTTAACTATCTCTAATTAGTTTTGCTCAGGTACTGGTAGAATAATTATATTTGAATTTGAAATGTTTTAAGTGAATATAAAGAGAGAGAGAGAGAGAAATCCAGTGGCATTAATATTGATGAAAGACTTGAAGCTGGCTGGACATAAACTACTTATTTTGAAGTATGTAACTTTTTTTATTACCTGTAATTGTTAGCAGTTTGTTTCCATTATTAAGTCTATACAAGTGTAATATATTTTTATTCAGTCGATGCCATAGTTGGTCTGTTTCTCTTGTGATAAAGAATTGTATTGCTTCTGGATTCTTAGTTTGCTTCAACCTGTATGAGGAGAGAATTCAGATTTTTTTCAATAAATCTTTAACTTAAAAAAATAATACAGAACTGTAGAATTACAGATGTGCTGACAGATGGAAGTCTGTAAGTTAAACCCTACTGTTCTAGAAACGGTTTTGTATTGATTTTTTTCTTACGTATTAATAATGTATGAAACTTTTCTAACTGACTAACTAGCTGCTGCTATTGATTATCCTAATCCTATAGGATCCTGCTCTACCACTAGAACCCTTACACAGACAGTCCCTTATCAAGCTTACCACCTAAATTTATTAATTTGATACTTTTTATTTTTGCCTTGATTCTAAGATTGTAAATGGAAATAAGCTTACATGCAATATTTTTACTATATCAATGTTTAAATAACTGACATAAGCAAACATATATAAACTATGACATCATAGAAAACTAGATTCAAATTTTGACTGCTGTACAAATAAATAAATAAATAAATAAATAAGGATGGCAGAGGAAAACGGAGACTAATGCATACATAAAAAGGTGTAAAATTAATTAATTTACTTTTATCAGAGTGTTTACTTTTAATTAACACTTTATTAGCTATTAAATATGATATTACATCATAAGATTATTCTCCATGCATGGTCATTAAGAACACTGACACAGCATGTATGAAAAACATTAACAGATACAAGGAAATGCACCATTCCTTGTTTGGTAGATTTCATGAAACAATAGTAGAGTCCATTAAACAATCCAAGTTTTGAGTCAGATCCACAATACAGAGGGCTAAAGCCCTGACTAGAACCCAGACAATCATTGATTAACAAACAACCCTAGTAGTATAGGAGATGATAAGGAGGGGCAGTGAGGCAGTGAGCAGCTGATCCCATTTCACCAATCATGGAGGAGAGATGAGGTCTATCCTGATGCACTGCTGGTATCTGCTAGTGAGAGAGAGAGAGAAAGGGAGAGACTGGGGATATATTACTGGTTCTGCCATGTGGCTGCCTTCTTTGAACATGTGCAGGGATATACTTTCTCAGAAGAGAAGGCATAGCAAGGCATCATTCATGTGGTAACTTTCAACTTGTATGTGCAGGAGTGAGCATACTTAATGGGGAAGGCATAGCAGGCTATTATACTTAGCAGGTGCATACATACATCAGCCACTGAGGATGGGATTAAGACCAGGAAAAACAGAAACTCCATCATGGCTGCCTAGATACTGGTTGTGCTATGATAAACTTTCACTGGAGTGATGGAAATGAATGAGTGCATACATGGCAGGAGCTAATGATTGTCAAAACTGGGCAAGAAAAAGATCCCACCATAATATGCTTTGGAGAAACACGCCATGAACCCTGTCTTAAGCAATACAAATAAAGACTTGTTATACCAGATAGAAGGCATGTAATAATCATGTTAGCATTCTGTAGAGACATTGATCACCTTTGTTGACTACCAAGTTCTTTTCTGCCTTTAGATGTCATTTATCTGTATGTGCTTGCCTGTATACTCAATTTTGGTCATTTAGTGACATTTAAACAGCATGTTATAGTAAAGCTGTTCATTTTTTGCCATTAAATTATGGCCACAGTCTTAAAAATGTACCGTTAATTCAAAATAGAAAGAAGTTTATTCATATATACTGGTCCCTGGGGCTGTGGAGCAATATTAATTAAACTATCCATAAAATTTGGTTTACTTAAAAAGGTACAAATTAATTTTCTTTCTAATGTTTTAAAATCCATATGTTGTTAAAATGGCACATATTAGGAAAATAATGTTTTTAATTTTTTAACATGTATTTGCATCTTCTGTTTTAACCCTGCTAAGTAGCAATTCTTCAAGATTAGCCTCTACACTAAACATTATGAAACCTACTGTGGTTTTATTTTTTTTCACATAATCAGCATTTATACTGCTGCTGGAACCATAGGCAACCTATATCTAGAAAAGATCTCAGAATACCATTTTTCTTCCTCACGTTGCCACTCTGTTCTTTTTCATAATTATCTTTGCTAGAATTATAGTTACTTCTACAGAAGTCATTGCATAAAATGCTATACAGAAAAATGTTTCACTGCTGCACCTTCATTAGTTTCTTATTTTGTATTTTCTTCTTCCTTCTCTATGCATCATAAGCAATGAATAATTGTATTCAATCTAATAGAGACATTAAACATCAGAAATATTTTCTTTTCAGCATCAAACAGGAAACACATGAAGAAGCAAGCAGAATGAAGTCCATACAGCTATGGATGCAGCCAATTAACTTTCACTGTCTCTCAGAACACATTATTAAACTGTGGCTTCTACTGGTCTCATAATTATCTATGTCTGTCTGACTATTTGTAACACTGTCCTTCTTTGCTTACCTCCATCCATTATGTAAATTATAATAAAACCAAATCAAATGGCCTGACATCATTATACCAACTTCTAATCAGATGTTATGGAGGTCGTATACTAGCAGCAAGTCAGATGTCATTGTAGTCTTTCAAAACACCTAAGTAAATGTCCACACAATATACCTAATCAAATGATAGGTGGATCTTTTACCAATACCCAATCAGATATCATGAAAGTCATCTAAACAAATAGATGGGAGTTCTGTAACAGCTTCTATTTGATGTTATAGAAGCATATCAGCTTTAAAACCAAGGAGTGTTCAAGTGAAAGTTATTTTTTTAATATAGCACATCAGCTTAAAGCCAAGGAATGTTTAACTAAAATTTGCTGTTGTTGTTAATCATTTAGTCAAGAGCAATAGTTCATGACCTCAAGGACTTTAGGTTGCCAGTCCTGTCTATCAAAAATGGTTTCTTTTAGTTCTTGGAAATTCATATTCATTGCTTCAATTATGCTATCTATCTTAGCCTCTGTTTTCCCTTTCTTTTTCTTCTGCCTTTTGTCTTTCCTAACATCAGTGGTTTCACAAGTGAAGCCTGTCTTTGTACTATGTGTCTAAAGTATGTGAGCTTTAGTTTTACTACCAGGCTTTTCAGAGAATAGCCTAGGTTAATTTATATAAGTACTGACTGATTAGATCTTCCTGCAGTCCATAGAATTCTTGTAAGTGTTTTCTAGAACCACACATCAAAAGCATCAATTATCCAGTGCATAACCTTAACCCATCTGTCATAGCTAGGTTATTACTGGAAAAAAAATAGCACTGACTTCATGGACCTTTGTTAACAATGTGATATTTTTACTTTTTTTTTTTCAATAATAAATCTTTGTTTCATTATTTTCCATACACAATTAAGAACAAAAACAAAATTTAGAAAGAACTACTAACTAATATCACTAACAATAACACCAAAACATATATACAATATTTACATGAATGCTTCCATGTGAAACACTAGCTTATACAAGAAAAACATAAGAATAGTTAAGATCACTTCATGTAATAAACAGTTTGGTTACAAAGTTCTCTTCAAGTGTATAGATAATTCTTAATGCATTCAAATTAGAAGTATTATGCTAGTATAATATTAAATACTTGTTCCTAAATTTTTGGGTTATTAATATTTTTATTATGCTGATTCAAAAGTAATTTGTGAGCTAATATATGCCTTATTGCCAAAACTCTAAAGTTATCCCATGATGTTTTAGATGGGTCTAACCAATGAGTAGCTATATAAAGCTTCATTAATAAAAAGATATTAATACATATAATACTTTGTGATCTAGGGAGTTCTATTGGAGGAATATGCAAAATCATGAATTTCCATGACAACGTTTTACTTTGGTAACCCATCTTCTAAAGTTGTATCTTAAGGGAATTCCAAAGTTTATATATGCATTTGCAGCTCCAGAACATATGAAAAAGATCAGCCGGTTGGTTTTTACAATATGGACAAGTTGGAGAGTTTTTAGAGTTAAATTTATGCAGGCTAAGACGTGTATAATATGCATTATTCCATATCATCATCTAGGTATATGTCAATTTTTGAAAGGAAATAGATTTTATAGTCAAGTCAATTGCTTTTAACATATGACTTTTGTCTGTCAATGGGATTTTCTCTTCCCAATATTTCAACAACAAAACTTTATCATGAAATTTAAATTCTTTAATTAATTTATTTCTTGTTGTTATAAATTTAATATCTTGTTGGAGAGCTTGCCACAAATCCGAGCATTTAATTATAATCTCATCTTCAGGTTTGAAATTTTTAAAGTAACCTATAGAAAGTTCTCTAATTTGTCTCAAAATAACAAGAAAGTTTTTAGGTAAATTAAATTCTTGTCTTATTTGATTAGCCGAAAATTTAAGATATTTATATATGTCAATCAAAGTTAAATTAACTATTAATGGGAACTTTTTGAGATCAATTAACTGATTATTCAATCTCAAGTTAGGATTCATGTGAAAGGGTTGAAAGACCATCATATATTGAGCCAGATCTAATGATTGAAATAAGTTTTGTAAAGATAATATATATGTTTTAATGTGTTCCATAATCTCATATAATTTCAAAGTATCTTTTCCTAGAAAGGGTATTGCTTTAGGATTAATATTCAGCTTTAGGATATACTTATAATTCAGGACCACCCAAGTTGGTGTCCACTTGGTACTAGTTATATCATAATTAGCAATTCTTAGAATCCTATTAGAGTTCACAATTAGATAGTAAATTTCAAAATTGGGTAGCTCCAGTCCGATATTTTTACTTTTCTATTACAATTTGCGACAGCTTTCTTGCCAAAAAATAGGTGCCTCCTCATTTCATGGCTATGATCACCATCTGAGAAGACCTTTGAGTCTCCTTGTCTTCTCCATCTGTTTTCAGAAGAACGCATAGGACTAGATGACATAAGTTGAGTTTTTTGGATGTTGAGGAACAAACTTACTTTTGCACTTTCTATTTTACATTCATTGCTTTCAGTCATCAGAGTAGTATTATTTGCATAGTAAGGTTGTTAATATTTCTTCAAGCAATGTTGATTCCAGCATCTGAGTCATCTAATCAAGCATTTTGCATGACATACTCAGTATGTAAATTTTAACTGAATGGGTTCTGCTTATTAATAATTCCTGTAGATGATTTCACAGTGGGGCTTATCTGTCAGGTATTAGGTATCTCTTGATTCCTGTAATTTTAGCCTTATACCTATAGCATCAAAAGTATTACATTTTTATTTTAGTAAGGATCAGAGATTAATTTTTAGCTATCTCTTTTCCACAGGGTGGGCAATGTGTCCCATCGTTTTAGATACTTGAAATGACTTGTGTCCTAGAGGCAGCCTTACTAAAATGGTTAACTGCATCCGGCATTCCTTGACACAAATGAAATATGGTAGTTAAAATATTTTCCATAATACTGTAATAGAATAAACAAGTCTTATAAACACTATCAAAAATTAATTTAGTAAACGTGCCTTTGATGTAGCAAGTACATTGCCCAGACTGAACAACTTTTCAAAAAATGTTTCTGTGGGATGGTCTTCCCCCATGTATCCCATGCAAAATCTTAATTAAAATAGCACTTTACCTATGCTGGATTGACCAATCGAAAGTTTGTTTTGCTTTACTGACTATTCATTTTCAAGAAACATAACTTGGAAAAAAAAGCATAAGACAGAATAATAAATTATTTTTTGCTATATCCCTCTAGCCTACTTCGACACCCCCTTATTTACATATAAGTGGAAAAATACACTGCACAACACTGCAAGCTTGCATCATACAAATCAGTGTTATCTTTTCAATCTGTGACAAAGCAAAATCAAAGATAAGCTGTATGATGAAGAACGCGTCTGTGGAATATAGGTTTGCCATAAATTAGCTGAGAATGGCATGTTAATTCTTAGGAGAAGGGACTTCAAACTACATCAAATGGGCCAATCACTGTATTTACAGTGAGGATTAATTCAGAACTAAGCCATATGTTGATTTATAATGCAAACATTTATTATTAATAATAATAATAATAATAATAATAATAATAATAATAATAATCACAGTATTACTTTATGCCAAAACATGTAGTAACTGTAGTTCTCCAGCTGCAGCGTCCTATTACTTCAAGTATCATTTGAAAGACAGTTATTGATTGATAGACGTATAGAAATATTATGTTGTTTACATAATGCCACCAATGGGGTTATGTGATTAATATTTTTAATGTCAAGTGGTATTTCTATAGACTATTACTACCTGTATTTTTTTTCTTGCATGCCAGACTATGATATTGATTGTTAATTCTGGTAATCCCTAAACAGCAGCAGGTATCCATAATGTGGTCCCTGAATGGAACTGACAATGCTCCTCATAAAGTTAAGTCTTCAAGCACTCCAAGTACCTTCTAATGTAAACAAACTGCCCAAGTATTTTTTATCAAAACCTGAGTGCTTAATTTTATATCAGGTAAATTACTTATTATTTGGTATCTACTTCTTCTTACCAAACCTATTCCAGATTTTCATATAAGTACAAGTTTGGCAATTCTTGCTACCCACCCACTGCATCCTGCCAGGCAGAACGGTGAAAGCAGAACCAATCCTGTCAATATCTTTTTAATGCTGAACTTGGGCTGAGACATCTAGTGGGATTGTGCCTTTGCCAGAATCTATATGTTTTTGCTGAGGGAAATATGGAAATATTGCTGTCCATAAAAAAAAATGTTTTGATTATTTTAATTCTGAACTGTTTACAAAAGACAGAAGCAGGATTTTAACAAAATATGTGTGTGTGTGTGTGTGTGTGTGTGTGTGTGTGTGTGTGTGTGTGTGTGTGTGTGTGTGTGTGTGTGTGTGTGTGTGTGTGTGTGTTGCTGTCTGTATGCTGTAATGGTGAAGATTAAAGTTTTGCATTCTGTAATTTCATGCCAAAGAACTCTCAGACATCCTTAAGTTTATGAATTACATGTTTCCCTGAAACTGGAATTGCTGTGGCAGTAATCATTTAATATTGCCACTGGGTTGGCATATCTTACCAGAGGTCATATTTATATTTTTTTAAGTAATACTACGCTAAATTGGGTCCGCTTAAAAGATACTTGAATTTCCAGCATGTCAGATAAGCTAGTTGTTAGCCACATGAATAGTGAAATGAATCTATTCTGTGTGGACAAATGAAAGGAATGCAAAAGAGTTTTGTGCACATTTCTAGTCTGTGCATATCAGAGAATACATTAGAAATGTATATCAGACAAAGCTACGATATACCTTCATTTTCATTAATACTTTATTTCTACAGTAAAAGAAATAGTAAAACAATTTCACTAGTATATTTGAGTAACAAATATATTCTGACAGAAATCTTTGGAAATATTTATGAAACATATAAAAGGTAGTTTTAAACTGGCCAAATGCTACTATAGTACTGTAAAAGGTGCTATCAGAGCTAGACAAAGAATTTATTATGGCAACATGATAAAACGAGGTGACGCAGTAATTAGCTAGGAGAGGCACTGTCACTTCATGGCAAGAGATTTTCTGGTTCAGTTCTAAGTTCCAGTGTACAAAGTCCACACGTCCTTCCTTAATTTGTATAGGTTTTCTCTTGGCACTGATTTTTGTCCTGTCTCCCAAAGGCATTCAGTATATGTATTGGCATTTTTCTAATTATTCCTAAGTGTATATGTAGTGATGTATTTAAATGTGTGAAGGTGTGCATTGTTTTTATAATATGTATAATTGTTTGTATAACGTGTACAGTATTTTCACACTAGAAAGTGGGAAGAAACATTTCAGTGTTTGAACTGTATATTTTGCCTTTTATCTTGTCTTCTCTTGCAAAACTAAGAAATCAAACATTGAGCACAGCATGCAGTTTTGTGCACTGCTGTGCTGAAAATGAATGCTATATTGATTTGTTTCTGTATAACACTATTATATGTTCCATTTACCTGGAAAATTAAAAGAAGTCCATGTCAGAATTACTTTTCCTAATTTAAGCAATGGTCAGACAGTATACAACTTTAATTTTACACAGAACATGGCTCCTGTATTTACCAAAAACATTTTCTTCCTTATTTATTAACAAATTAGTTAACATCAGCTGCTCCTGTGTACCTTCTGAAATTAATACCATTGTCTAGTGGTAAAGCACTTTGATATTTACCTAAACACTAGGCAGTAACTAGTATGCTTTTATGTAAGTGTATCAAAGCATGCCACTGATCAAACAAGTAAAGATCAATCAAGACTGTACTGATCATTTATGAAAGGGAAATCAATATGAACCTACATGTATCTAAGATACAAGGAAATGTTCTTCCTTGCTGAGGTGTTCACTGTGATATGACAAACTCTAATTATTGCAGTCAAAGGTCAAAGATTTCTACAATATTTCAGCATAGTATGGTAACAACTAAAATATTTGCATTAATGTATAATATACAGTTTTTATTGATGTGTGAACCTGTATGTGTACAACATTCCCAGACTACTTCTACTGAATCACTGAGGGAAAAATAAAGGCATAAAACTGAATGTTGTATGCCAACTGTTTATTGCTTTAAGGTGATAAAATAAAGACCATATCAACTAGTTTGACCTTGCAGGGAACCATTTCAAAAACTAAAAGCACAACAGTTGTTTATTTAGATTAATGTTCATGGAATCTCAAGTAGAATAGCTGCAACAATTCTTTCCAGAATAATTTAATGGTATATCAGTTTCCAGATTGCTAACATATGGTAGTTTTAATTCATTGAATGTTGATATTCTGTTTTGTTTAATGAACTGGCATAATCAGAGATTAAATATAAAGTCTGAGTACAGAGATCCAAGGACAAAAGACAAAAAAGTTCCATATAAGCAGATGGAAAGATTATGAAACACTAGGCTTCCTAACTCAACAGCTCATGTCAATTGTAAAATATTATAAGAATATTATTAGTAAACAAGAGAAAAGCTTTCAGTCAAAATAATATCTCAACATGAATATTGATATATCTACATATTTGTACCTATATCTATATATATCTATATCTCCCTATCTATATATGGGTCTACTTCATTTCACTGAAAGCATACTTCACTGAAACTCATTTCGTTGAAAACTCATTTCACTGAAAATCAGTTGCCTGAGCACAATTCACTGAAAGCTCACATCACTGAAAACTCATTTGACTGAAACTCATTTTGTTGAAAGGTATATGCCCCATTCCCCACTGTAGTGTGATCCTGGAGTTAGTATATATAGTAAGGGAGGGTGTGGGGGGCACAGCTCCCCATACTGGGGGTGTGTGGGGAGTGTATCCCCCATATAGTTTGGTTATATATTATCTTCTGGAAAAAGTTATTCATTCAACTTATAATTATCCACCTCTACGGTTTCCAATGTTTAATTTCCTGTAGTCTACATAGAACCTGGTGCTGCCATCCTTCTTTGGCACCAGCAACAGTGGGGAGGCCCAGGGACTGTTGGGATCTTGAATTACCCCTAGTTCCAACATTTCCTGCATCCGCTCCTTCAGAATCTGTTTGACTCTCTCAGGCATCCTATAAGGGGCCTGCCTAATAGGCCTTTGGGTCCTGTATCCACCTGGTGTTGCACCAGGTGGGTACACCCTGGTTTCCCAGTGAATATATCCCCAAACTCTTGTACCACTGCTTGGATTTCTTGAACCTGGGTAGGAGATAGCTGCTGGGATATTGCTACCCCTTCCACTGAGGTGTCAGTCCGAGCCTCACTGAGGAGATCAGTCACCAGATTTCCTTTAGACTCCTCCTGCAATCCACTGCAAATACTCAGCACAAGGGCCTCTCTATCATTGTAAGGTTTCATTATGTTAATGTTAACATGGTACAACTGTGCCCCTGCCTCCTGCCTAGCAGTTCTACCATGTAGTTAACTCCACTGACCTTCCTTGCACATTGTAGGGACCCTCGCAAGCTGCTTGAAGCTTGTTGTATCTGACAGGAATGGGAACCATTACCTGCTTCCCAACAGCATACTCTCTAGCGCGAGCATTCCTGTCATACCAGACCTTTTTCACCTGTTGCGCTTCTGCAAAGTTCTCCTGGGCCAAGCCTATGAGTTCCCTGAGCCTTGTCCTGTGGCTTAGGACATATGCCACAACAGACTCCTTGTGAGATTCACACTCACCTTCCCACTCATCATGAATTAAATCTAGAGGCCACCACACCCTATGCCCATACAACAACTCAAAGGGTGAAAAACCCATGGATTCCTGGGGAATCTCTCTATAAGCAAATAACAGATGGGGCAAATATTTCTCCCACTCCCTCTTAAACTGGTCTGCAAATGCCCATAGCATGGACATAATTGTAGAGTTTAACATCTCAAAAATAACATTAGTCTGGGGATGGTATGGGGTGGTCTTCAGGTACTTCCCCCCACAGTACTTTCACAGACAAGCCAGCAGGTCTAACATGAAAATGGCACCTCTGTCAGTCAGTATTTCTTTTGGGAAACCTACTCTGCTGAAAATCTCTAACAAAGCATTTGGCACCTTTTCCGTCTCAGTGGAAGACAAAGTCACTGCCTCAGAGTATCGTGTAGCAGAATCTACTACCACTAGGATATACTTTTTCCCTGTGGAACTTGCGGTACTCAGAGGCCCCACAGTATCCAGAGCTACCCGCAGAAATGGCTCCTCAATTACAGGGAAAGGCATCAAAGGAGCTCTCATCTTGTCTCCTGCCTTGCCTACCTTTTCACACTGCTCACAGGTCCTCCAGTACCCTGTTACATCTCTGGAAATTCCAGACCAATCAAAGTTCTGCATAGTACGTCTCTTTGACCATTTTATGCCCATATGACCTGCAAAGGGAATATCATGGGCTTTGGGTAGAAGCACCAGACGGTAGGCTCTAGGCACTACCAACTGCTGTATTCTCTCACCTTCTAGCCTTCCCTCAGGGATCCACTCTCTATACAGTAATCCTTTGTCCCAGTATACAGATTGTCCCTTCCCATGAGAATCAGGCGCCTCACTAGCTACCTGCCTCAGGCCTTGTAATGTAGGGTGTAAGAGCTGAGCCTGGTTCAACTCTCTTTTTTAACCCTTCACAGCTCCCCTTCCACAGAGAGTCTAGCATCCTCTGAGAGCGGTGCCTCACTGTCAGCCTAGGTACTACTACTCACTCTGCCCTTGCAGCCACCCTGTCCAAGGGAACATTAGTACCCACAAGCAGCTGTGTTTTTTCTCCAGTCTCACTGCTACAGAGCAGTTCCCTCCCTGAAGTAACCACTTTACCAGTCCTGGCTGCAAGTATGCAGTCTGACTGGGTCTCCCCTGGCTACCAGATCCACATGTTTCTCTCCAAGCCTGACTGTATGTAACTGCATTAACACATGGCACTGCTGTATCCAAATCCTTTCCTATTAGGACATCTGCAGGATGGTAGTTTGGTACCCTGGTTGTCTCAAGACAACCTACTGTTGGGATTTTGTCCTTCCCACTTACTGGCTCCCTCCCCTTTTGTTCCACAGCTTGCCTCCATGGACATCTATATTCTACCTGGTCCCACTGGTTGCATTCAAAACATTTAACCCTAGTTCCTGGATGTGTACCTGGACTAGTGGCTTACCCTGCTACTGGCACTTTCTATTGGGGGAGTCTGAGCTGCCCATCATGGGTTCCTTTAGACCCATGAGCAGCATTGGGTTTCCCTTTCCTGTGCAGTAATGCCCTGCTTGCTAGGTATAGGTCTCCCTTCTTCCCTAATTCATCTGAAGTAGCACATTGCCAATAAGCTAACCAGATCCTAATGCCTCATGCAAAGTGCTAAGGACTTGTTCCCTAACCAAAAGGTTTACCAACCCTTCAAAAGTAGTGACCTGACATCCACTCACCCACCTATGAAAATAAGTGCTGAGTTCAGCAACATATTCACACACACTTTCTTCTGCCTTGCATCTATGCTCACAAAACTTTTTTTCTATAAACTTTAGGTATTAGCTTAAAAAAATTTGTAGCAGACAATTCTTAACAGCAGCAAATCAAAAAAAAATCATGATCAGATAATTTAGGCAGCACAGTTACAGCTTTACCATATAGTAAGGGGGTCAGGAACTGTACACAGAGCCGTTAATCAACATCATACTGCTTACATACCCTCTCAAACATATGAATGAAACTATCAAAATTACCCCCCCCCTCTGTAAACTGAGGAAGAAATTTACTGACATTTTGTGCTTCTGGGGTTCAGTTACTCCCTTCCCTATTACCTTCATGACTCTGGCAAACAGTCATCATCTCCTTCTCATGCTCCCTCTGCCTCTCCTTCTCCTCAGCTTCCAGGCATATCAGTTTCTCATTCTTCTTAGCCTGTAGATGACTCAGTCTTTCTGATGCTTCTCTTTCCAAATGCCTGGCCTCCAATTCAAGTCTCTTTAGCTACAGGTGGATTTTTAAGTCCTATGCAAAAAGGTTGAGCTGTCCATTCTCTGAGTGTTGTACCTCTCCATGGCCAGTCTGATCATCCTCCTGGTCACTATTCTCTGATGCAGCTGTGACCAAAGCTGTAATCATGTCTGCTTTAGTCAGGTTTCCATGCACCACTCCTTTAGCCTGGCACATCTCAGCCAACTATCTCTCTTTCAGCTTACCATACTCCCCTGCTGACATGCTTGCCTGCTCTCCCTGATTAACTAAGCTAACAAAAGAAATAAAACAGTTGTGATCTGAACTCTGAATATTCACTGCATGGCTGATTTAGAGTACAAAAACACCTTCAGTGATCACTGTACACAAGCTACAGGAATTCATTATCGACACGAATACAAGCCAATTAGTATGTGATGGGCTAACTCACCACTATCAACCAATTAATGCTTGATGTGATATCCCACAACTGCCAAACAATTAATATGTGATGCCCGTGCACTAGCCTCGTAATCAAGAAGCCTCAATCCTCTCCACTAGCAACAGTGAGAGTGTGCACATTGGGGGTAAAAAGTACACACCCAATAAAGTACAATTTTACTTAAGAGCACACAGAGATCACAGTCAGTCTGGGGCTGGTTTCTCCCTTTTTCTACAGATCCCTAATAAGACTCCAAATTGGCACAGCTATAGGGTCCAGATCACAGTCTAGTGGTCAAGCTAAAACCTCCAGCACCCTCTCTATCCAACCAGTGCTTCATACCCCTGCCCAAGTAGCTGACACACTCTTTAAGATTTGATTTATATACAATCACACAGATACTTCTGGGGAAGGCTGGCACAGGTTCTCCAGCTGTGCCCCCTTTCTGCCCAGATTATAAGGTAGTACCAACTGCCACCAACCACTAATATCAGCTACTATAAGGCCCTTCACAAAGGGTAACCAATTTCACTGTGTAATGTTACTGTTATCCAAATAGTAAGTGTGACTGAGCAGCAAGACTATTGGAGTGGTTTGGACAGTATCACCAAATACATGCAAGTACTCTAGAGCTTAAATTATCTCTACACAAAACAGCCACAGTTGAAAGGTTTAAACATATTTAATAATAACTAAAAACACAAGACAACTCTCATCAATTTAACACAGTGCTAATCAATAGTTCAGAAATCACAGGAACTTTAAAACAATATTGTAGGATATTCTGACATAAATACAGAAAACCGCTAGACTAATCTGGCTAAATTTCTATCTAACTCTAAGAGAAACTATGTCCTAAATAACTTTACTTACAAGGAAACATGCTGGTGAGTTGTTGTCAGATTCCGACAAAATCCAATATGCTCAATTTTTCTTTCTGAGAAAGTCTTAAATTGATAACACCCAGTACTGCTGGGTCATTTCACATTGCATCATTTGTATCACTTCTCCTTTAGTTCCCAGGCTAACAGAAAATCTGAATTTACATTTCTTTGTAAGCTGCACCTGGCCAGGAAGCCACAGCAATAAAAGACACATTTATATGTGAAATCTAGCAATTATCTCTGTCTTAAAACAATAGGAAAAAATTGCTGGTCCAGACATCCTGTCTCTGAGCTTGAGATCAAACACAGTTGTAAGATTCCTTTCATAACTGCTTTCCTCCAGCAGGGTGCACTGTGGTTACATTTTAGAAGCACAGTACAACATATAGTTTAATCATAACATATAGTTCTCTTTCGATTTGTAAATAAGCCTTTGGATTATATTAATATTTACAATGACATATAATTATCTACAAAATTATATCTAGCTAGGCTGGCAGCCTTCACATATCCCTCCGCCCCCCCGGAGAACTCAAGCTAGTTTTTCAAGTGACCCTTGAGAAATGTTGCTTGAGACGGTTAGGTCTATCTGAGTATACCTTACCCCATTCTCTGTCTTGACAGCCCATCTGTGTTGGCATTGCTAATCCCATTGCAGTGCTACAGTGACATATCATATGCTTGCAACCCTAGGCAACATCTTAGCAACTTGTCATTTTGCTGGATGGCTCGGTGTAACCATGTTAGGGTATTGTGATCTGTAACTGCAGTGAATTTTCTTCCATACAGATAAGGCTGAAGTTTCTGCAGTGCCTGCATTATGGCTAGACATTCCTTTTCTACAGCTGCATAGCATTCCTCCCTGGGTTGAAGCCTACGACTGAGATTTAAACACTGGGTGTGCTTCTCCCTCTGTAAAAATCTGGCTAAGTACAGCGTCCACCCCATAGTTTGAAGCATCCACCTGCACAACAAATTATTTACTGTAATCTGGACTGGTTAACACAGGGGGTCTTCCCAAAGCTTCTTTAACCTTCTGGAATGCCTGGTTACATGCTTTGGTCCACACTACCTTATCTAGCCTGTTTTTCCTTGTCAGGTCTGTGAGGGGAGCAGCTATGGTACTATAACTGGGGACGGATGTTCTGTAGTACCCTCCATTTTTAAGAATGACCTCACCTGCTTTTTGGTAACAAGTGCGGACCATGCTTGAATGGCTTCCACTTTGACAGGTTCTGGCCTGATTTTACCACTCCCCACTCTATTTCCCAGGTAGGAGAACTCTCCCATTCCCACCTGACATTTGCTGGGCTTAATGGTTAACCCTGCCATTTGTAATCTGCCCAGCACCTCCATGGCATGTTGAAGGTGCTCTTGCCAGGAATGGCTGTAGAAGCAATATTGTCTAGGTAAGCAAGGGCAAAATCTCCTGCTCCTGCTAGGATATGATCTGCCAGACTCTTTTAAGCTGCTGGGGCATGTTTCATCCCAAAGGGCATGTTTGTGAACTCATACAAGCCAAAAGGAGTCACAAAAGCTGACCTCTCTCTAGCACTGGGAGTCAAGGGCACCTGCCAGTAACCCTTGGTAAGATCAAAGGTGGTAAGATACTTAGCCCCACCCAGCTGCTTTAGGGCTTCATCTGTCCTAGGCATGGGATAAGCATCTAAATCTTTATGACTATTTAATTTCCTGTAGTCCACACAGAACCTGGTGCTGCTATCCTTCTTTGGCACCAGCACCACTGGGGATGTCCAGTGACTGTTGGACTCTTGAATTACCCCTAGTTCCAACCTTACCTGTATCTCCTCCCTCAGATTATGTTTCACTCTCTCAGGAACCCTATAAGAGGCCTGCCTAATAGGCCTTTGGGGTCCTGTATCTGCCTGGTGCTGCACAATGTGGGTGCACCCTGGTTTCCCAGTGAACATGTCCTCAAACTCCTGTAACACTGCTCAGATTTCATGAAGCCAGGTAGGGAGATAGCTGCTGGGACACTGCTACCTTTTCCACTAAGGTGTCAGTCCGAGCTTCACTGAGGAGATCAGTCACCAGATCTCCCTCAGACTCCTCTTGCAATCCACTGAAAATACTCAGCACAAGGGTTTCCCTATCATGGTAAAGTTTTATCATGTTAACATGGTACAATTTGTGATCCTGCTCTTGCCTAGCAGTTCCACCCATGTAGTTAACATCACTGCCCTTACTTAGTACCCTGTAGGGTCCCTCCCAAGCTGTTTGCAGCTTGTTGTGTCTGACAGAAATGAGTATCATTACCTGCTATCCTACAGTATACTCTCTAGCTCAGGCATTCCTGTCATACCAGACCTTTTTCTGCTGTTGGGCTTCTGCCAGGTACTCCTGGGCCAAGACCATTAGGTCCCTGAGCCTTGTTCTGAGGTTTAGGACATATGCTACAACAGACTACTTGTGAGATTCAAAATCACCTTCCCACACATCACAAATTAAATCTAGAGGCCACCTCACCCTATCCCCATACAACACAAAGAGTGAAAAACCAATGGATTCCTGGGGAACCTCTCTGTAAACAAACAACAGATGGGGCAAATATTCACTCCCTCTTAAAGTGGTCTGCAAACACCCGTAGCATGGACTTGATTGTAGAGTTTAACCTCTCAACAAGACCATTAGTCTGGGGATGATAGGGGTGGTCTTCAGGTGCTTCACCCCACAGTACTTCCACAGACAAGCCAGCAAGTCTGACATGAAAGTAGCACCTCTGTCAGTCAGTATTTCTTTTGGGAAACCTGCCCTGCTGAAAATCTCTAACAAAGCATTGGCCACCTTTTCCACCTCAATGGAGGACAAAGCCACTGCCTTAGGGTATCTTGTAGCATAATCTACTACCACTAGGATATACTTTTTCCCTGTGGAACTTGGGGTACTCAGAGGCCCCACATTATCAATAACTACCCTCTGAAATGGCTCCTCAATGACAGGCAAAGGCATCAAAGGAGCTCTCACCTTGTCTCCTGCCTTGCCTACCTTTTGTCACTGCTCACAGGTCCTGCAGTACCCTGTTACATCTCTGGAAATTCCAGGCCAATAGAAGTTCTACATAATACATATCTTTGTATGTTTTATGTCCATATGACCCTCAATGGAAATATTGTTCTATGGCTAGAACCACCAGACGGTATGCTCTAGGCACTACCAACTGCTGTATTCTCTCACCTTTTAGCCCTCCCTCAGGGGTCCACTCTCTATACAGTAATCCTTTGTCCCAATATACATATTCCCCCTTCCCTTGAGAATCAAGTGTCTCACTAGCTACCAGCCTCATGCCTTGTAATGTAGGGTCTGAGAGCTGAGCCTGTCTCAACTCTCTTTTTTAACCCTTCACAGCTCCCCTTCTACAGGAAGTCTGGCATCCTCTGGCAGTGGTGCCTCACTGTCAGCCTGGGTACTACTACTCACCTCTACCCTTGCAGCCACTCTGCCCAAGGGAACATCAGTACCCACAAGCAGCTGTGGTTGTCCTCCAATCTCACTGCTACAGAGTAGTTCCCTCCCTGAAGTAACCGCCTCACCAGTCCTGGCTGCAAGTATGCAATCTGACTGGGTCTCCCCCTGTCTACCAGATCTACATGTTTCTCTCCAAGCCTGACTGTATGTAACTGCATTAACATATGGTACTGCTGTATCTAAATCCTTCCCTATTAGGACATCTGCAGGATGGTAGTTTGGTACCCTGGTTGTCTCAAGACAACCTACTGTTGGGGTTTTGCCCTTCCCACTTACTGGCTCCCTCCCCTTTTGTTCCACAGCTTGCCTCCATGGACATATATATGCTACATGGCCCCACTGGTTGCATTCAAAACATTTAACCCTAGTTCCTGGATGTGTACCTGGACTAGTGGCTTCCCCTGCTACTGGCACTTTCTATTGGGGGAGTCTGAGCTGCCCATCATGGGTTCCTTTAGTCCCATAAGCAGCACTGGGTGTCCCTTTCCTGTGCAGTATTGCCCTGCCTGCTAGATATAGCTCTCCCTTCTTCCCCAACTCATCTGAAGTAGCACATTGTCTATCAGCAAACCAGATCCTCATGTCCTCAAGTAAAGTGCTAAGGGCTTGTTCACTCATCAAAAGGTTTGCTAGCCCTTCAAAAGTGGTGACCTGACATCGACTCACCCACCTATGAAAATAAGCATTCAGTTCAGCACCATATTCACAGACACTTTTTTCTGCCTTGCATCTATGGTCATGAAACATTTTCCTATAAACTACAGGTGTTAGCTTACAAAATTCTAGCAAACAATTCTTAACAACAGCATAATCAAAAAATTCATGATCAGATAATTTAGACAGCACAGGTACAGCTTTACCATGGAGTAAGGGGGTCAGGAACCATACCCAGAGCCTTTGGTCAACATGATACTGTTTACATACCCTCTCAAATATATGAATGAAACTATCAAAATTATCCTCCTCTGTAAATTGCGGAAGAAATGTACTGAAATTTTGTGCTGCTGGGGTCTAGTTACTCCCTTCCTCATTACCTCCATGACTCTGGTGAAGAGTCAGCATCTCCTTTTCATGCTGCCTCTGCCTCTCCTTCTCCTCAGGTTCCAGGGTAGCAGTTTCTCATTCTCCACAGTCTGTAGATGCCTCAGTCTCTCTGCTGCTTCTGTTTCCAAATGTATGACCTCCAAGTCAAGTCTTTTGGTAAAAAAAAATCAAAAGGTTTTGGGGGTAAGGGGATAAACCCTTTAAGCCCCACCCAGCTGCTTTAGGGCTTCATCTGTCCTAGGCATGGGATAAGCATCTAACTCTTTATGACTATTTAATTTCCTGTAGTCCACACAGAACCTGGTGCTGCTATCCTTCTTTGGCACCAGCACCACTGGGGATGTCCAGTGACTGTTGGACTCTTGAATTACCCCTAGTTCCAACCTTACCTGTATCTCCTCCCTCAGATTATGTTTCACTCTCTCAGGAACCCTATAAGAGGCCTGCCTAATAGGCCTTTGGGGTCCTGTATCTGCCTGGTGCTGCACAATGTGGGTGCACCCTGGTTTCCCAGTGAACATGTCCTCAAACTCCTGTAACACTGCTCAGATTTCATGAAGCCAGGTAGGAGATAGCTGCTGGGACACTGCTACCTTTTCCACTAAGGTGTCAGTCCGAGCTTCACTGAGGAGATCAGTCACCAGATCTCCCTCAGACTCCTCTTGCAATCCACTGAAAATACTCAGCACAAGGGTTTCCCTATCATGGTAAAGTTTTATCATGTTAACATGGTACAATTTGTGATCCTGCTCTTGCCTAGCAGTTCCACCCATGTAGTTAACATCACTGCCCTTACTTAGTACCCTGTAGGGTCCCTCCCAAGCTGTTTGCAGCTTGTTGTGTCTGACAGGAATGAGTATCATTACCTGCTATCCTACAGTATACTCTCTAGCTCAGGCATTCCTGTCATACCAGACCTTTTTCTGCTGTTGGGCTTCTGCCAGGTACTCCTGGGCCAAGCCCATTAGGTCCCTGAGCCTTGTTCTGAGGTTTAGGACATATGCTACAACAGACTACTTGTGAGATTCAAAATCACCTTCCCACACATCACAAATTAAATCTAGAGGCCACCTCACCCTATCCCCATACAACACAAAGAGTGAAAAACCAATGGATTCCTGGGGAACCTCTCTGTAAGCAAACAACAGATGGGGCAAATATTCACTCCCTCTTAAACTGGTCTGCAAACACCCATAGCATGGACTTGATTGTAGAGTTTAACCTCTCAACAAGACCATTAGTCTGGGGATGATAGGGGTGGTCTTCAGGTGCTTCACCCCACAGTACTTCCACAGACAAGCCAGCAAGTCTGACATGAAAGTAGCACCTCTGTCAGTCAGTATTTCTTTTGGGAAACCTGCCCTGCTCAAAATCTCTAACAAAGCATTGGCCACCTTTTCCACCTCAATGGAGGACAAAGCCACTGCCTTAGGGTATCTTGTAGCATAATCTACTACCACTAGGATATACTTTTTCCCTGTGGAACTTGGGGTACTCAGAGGCCCCACATTATCAATAACTACCCTCTGAAATGGCTCCTCAATGACAGGCAAAGGCATCAAAGGAGCTCTCACCTTGTCTCCTGCCTTGCCTACCTTTTGTCATTGCTCACAGGTCCTGCAGTACCCTGTTACATCTCTGGAAATTCCAGGCCAATAGAAGTTCTACATAATACATATCTTTGTATGTTTTATGTCCATATGACCCTCAATGGAAATATTGTTCTATGGCTAGAACCACCAGACGGTATGCTCTAGGCACTACCAACTGCTGTATTCTCTCACCTTTTAGCCCTCCCTCAGGGGTCCACTCTCTATACAGTAATCCTTTGTCCCAATATACATATTCCCCCTTCCCTTGAGAATCAAGTGTCTCACTAGCTACCAGCCTCATGCCTTGTAATGTAGGGTCTGAGAGCTGAGCCTGTCTCAACTCTCTTTTTTAACCCTTCACAGCTCCCCTTCTACAGGAAGTCTGGCATCCTCTTGCAGTGGTGCCTCACTGTCAGCCTGGGTACTACTACTCACCTCTACCCTTGCAGCCACTCTGCCCAAGGGAACATCAGTACCCACAAGCAGCTGTGGTTGTCCTCCAATCTCACTGCTACAGAGTAGTTCCCTCCCTGAAGTAACCGCCTCACCAGTCCTGGCTGCAAGTATGCGATCTGACTGGGTCTCCCCCTGGCTACCAGATCTACATGTTTCTCTCCAAGCCTGACTGTATGTAACTGCATTAACATATAGTACTGCTGTATCTAAATCCTTCCCTATTAGGACATCTGCAGGATGGTAGTTTGGTACCCTGGTTATCTCAAGACAACCTACTGTTGGGGTTTTGCCCTTCCCACTTACTGGCTCCCTCCCCTTTTGTTCCACAGCTTGCCTCCATGGACATATATATGCTACATGGCCCCACTGGTTGCATTCAAAACATTTAACCCTAGTTCCTGGATGTGTACCTGGACTAGTGGCTTCCCCTGCTACTGGCACTTTCTATTGGGGGAGTCTGAGCTGCCCATCATGGGTTCCTTTAGTCCCATGAGCAGCACTGGGTGTCCCTTTCCTGTGCAGTATTGCTCTGCCTGCTAGATATAGCTCTCCCTTCTTCCCCAACTCATCTGAAGTAGCACATTGTCTATCAGCAAACCAGATCCTCATGTCCTCAAGTAAAGTGCTAAGGGCTTCTTCCCTCATCAAAAGGTTTGCTAGCCCTTCAAAAGTGGTGACCTGACATCGACTCACCCACCTATGAAAATAAGCATTCAGTTCAGCACCATATTCACAGACACTTTTTTCTGCCTTGCATCTATGGTCATGAAACATTTTCCTATAAACTACAGGTGTTAGCTTACAAAATTCTAGCAAACAATTCTTAACAACAGCATAATCAAAAAATTCATGATCAGATAATTTAGACAGCACAGGTACAGCTTTACCATGGAGTAAGGGGGTCAGGAACCATGCCCAGAGCCTTTGGTCAACATGATACTGTTTACATACCCTCTCAAATATATGAATGAAACTATCAAAATTATCCTCCTCTGTAAATTGCGGAAGAAATGTACTGACATTTTGTGCTGCTGGGGTCTAGTTACTCCCTTCCTCATTACCTCCATGACTCTGGTGAAGAGTCAGCATCTCCTTTTCGTGCTGCCTCTGCCTCTCCTTCTCCTCAGGTTCCAGGGTAGCAGTTTCTCATTCTCCACAGTCTGTAGATGCCTCAGTTTCTCTGCTGCTTCTGTTTCCAAATGTATGACCTCCAAGTCAAGTCTTTTTAGCTCCAGATGGATTTTTAAGTCCTCAGCAGAAAGGTTGAGCTGTCCATTCCCTGAGTGTTGTACATCTCCATGGCCAGTCTGATCATCCTCCTGGTCTAATCTCTGCTGCAGCTGTAAACAAACTGCAATCATGTCTGCTTTAGTCAGGTTTCTATGCACCAGTCCTTTAGCCAGGCACATCTCAGCCACCTGGCTCCTTGTCAGCTTACCGTATACCTTTGCTGACATGCTTGTTTGCTCTGCCTGACTAACTAAGCTAACAAAAGAAATAAAACAATTGTGATCCAAACTCTGAATATTCACTGCATGGCTGATTTAGAGTACTAAAACACCTTTAGTGATCACTGTACACAAGCTACAGGAATTCGCTATCCACACCACTACAAGCCAATTAGGATGTGATGTGGCTAACTCACCACTATCAATCAATTAATACTTGATGTGGATATTCCACCACTACCAAACAATTAATATGTAACACCCATGGACTAGCTCAGCAATCAAGGAGTCTCAATCCTCTGCACTAGCACCAGTGAGAGGCATGCACATAGGGGGGATAACAAGTACACACACAGTAAAGTACAAATTACAAGAGATCACAGTTAGTCTGGGATTGGTTTCTCCCTTTCTCTCCAGATCCCCAAATAAGACTCCTCACTGGCACAGCTACAGGGTCTGGATCTCAGCCTAGTGGTCAAGCTAAAACCTCCAGCACCCTATCTGTCCAAACAGTGCTTCATGTCCCTGCCCAAGTAGCTGACACACACACACACACACACACACACACACACACACACACACACACACACACACACACACACACACACACACACACACACACACACACACACACACACACACACACACACACACACGCACACTTTAAGATTTGATTTATATACAAACACACAGACACTCCTGGGGAAGGCTGGCACAGGTTCTCCAGCTGTGCCCCCTTTCTGCCCAGATTATAAGGTAGTACCGATTGCTACCAACCACTAATATCAGCTACTATAAGGTCCTTCCCAAAGGTTGACCAATTTCACTGTTTAATGCTACTGTTATCCAAATAGTAAGTGTGACTGAGCAGCAAGACAATTGGAGTGGCTTGGACAGTATCACCAAATACATGCAAGTACTGTAGAGCTTAAATTGTCTCTACACAAAACAGTCACAGTTGAAAGGTTTAAAAAATATTTAATAATAAATAAAAACACAAGACAGATCTCATCAATTCAACACAGTGCTAATCAAGAGTTCCGAAATCACAAGAACTTTAAAACAATATTGTAGGATAGTCAGACATAAATATAGAAAACAGCTAGACTAATCTGGCTAAATTTCTATCTAACTCTAAGAGAAACTATGTCCTAAATAACTTTACTTACATGGCAAAGTGCTGGTGAGTTGTTGTCAGCTTCAGACAAATTCCAAAATGCTCAATCTTTCTCTCTGAGAAAGTCAAATTGATAACACCCAGTACTTCTGAGTCGTTTCACATTACATCATTTTCATCACTTCTCCTTTAGTTCCCAGGCTAACGAAAACTCAAAATTTACATTTCTTTGTAAGCTGCACCTGGCCAAGAAGGCACAGGAATAAAATACACTTTTACATGTAAAATCTAGCAATTATGTCTGTCTTAAAACAATAGAAAGAATTTGCTGGTCCAGACATCCTGTCTTCAAGCTTGAGATCAAACACAGTTGTAAGATTCCTACTTAACAGCTTTCCTCCAGCAGGGTGCACTGTGGTTACATTTTTGAAGCTCAGTACAACATATAGTTTCATCACAACACATAGTTCTCTTTACATTTGGAAAACAAGCCTGTGGATTATATTAATATTTACAATGACATAGAATTATCTGCAAAATTCTATATAGCTAGGCTGGCAGCCTTCACAATGATAATCTGTATAGAGGAATATGATGTATTAGCAATTCTTTTACCACATAAACCATTCTGAAACAGAGTGATTTGCAAAGGTGGAGTGGTTGCACAGAAAACAGAATGCACAGTTGGGTATCCTTGTCATTGATACTATGAATTGTTCTAATTAACAGTAAGAAAACAGCTGTGTGCACTACCAACATCTGGTGAGTATTTGGGCCAGACCAGCCATGCAGTGGATTGAGTACCATAATGAATCACTGGCCATGCAGTATATCACAAGAATAACAGACTGGGAAAGGCTAACAAAAGCTTATCCAACCTGCAGCACAGAAACTATATGGCAGACATGGCTTTGTCATCCATGCCAAGCGAAAGTTGCTAAATCGGTGTATCATTAACTGAGACGCTCTGTATCATCACATATATGCCATGTGCTGTGTGGATGTGTGACAATACAGATAATCCCACACTCTCTACATAGACTAAAGTAACATTTTTTTCATTTTGCCTGGGATGTTATAGTTGTTTTCCTATAATGTGTTCTCATCGTAATACATAAAAGATTCTCAGCATGCAAGGATGCATAAAATTCTAAATTACCTTGTTAAGAATGATGAACCTTGATGCAGACTTTCCAAATGGCAGCTGATCTGCTCATCATGTTCATTGCTTTAAAATGCAGATATAATCAAGTGCCATCTGAACCTCAGATACACTAAATGAAATGGTATCATTCTTTCAAATGCCAGTTTATGTGTATTGTAGATGGCAACATCATGAAGATGTATGTGTCTGAAAAGAAAAACTGTTCAAACTGACTCTTCAAATGGTTGACCAAACCATGTATCCATGTGGATTATGCCATTACTGCAGGTATACTGATGCTTGTTCATATAGGAACTGGTTCAAACTAACAGTGTTTATTGTGCAGATGAACAGTTAAACTGTAACTCCAACCCAGTTGTCTATTTAGCAAGATGCTGAAATCCTGACAGTTTCTGCATGGGAAACTACTACAAAATTGTTGCACTGTACCTATAGGCAATTATGTTCTCTTAAGACCAAAAATAACTGTAATTCCTTGCATAGGTATTTTCACTGTGAAAGACTGATCACTAAACCAACTATATTAGAAGTATTGAATATAGTAACAGAGATAAAACAACTGGAATGGACATATTTAGAAAAAGGTAGGAGCAAACTACATAGGAAAAAATGGGAATTGTGGGAACAATACATACAGGGTAGGAATGAGTTTAAAAAGAAGGCAGGATTTAAATGAGCTATGTAATGTTTTGACTGGAAATGATTGGGTAGAGTATAAGTGATGCATAATGTTTGCCTATGTCACAAGTTATATTTCAATAAAGGTGTTTTAAAAAAAAAAGAGAATGTTATTGCTCAATCACAACCAGTTTAAGCTCATCTATGCCACTCATTGACGTGACATAGACTGAAAAGATGTTTTGGGGGTTAGCCTCCCTCATGTAGATCAAATCCCTTGCACCTCTAAATTTGTATATAAAAAATTGACAATTTCACAGCCATGGAGAAAGCCTTAATGGGGCAGTCCCAGGGATTTTTTTGTTTAGATTCTATTCTTTGTTTACATGTTCAGTCTGACTTTCTGATCATGTCCCAGCTTTGGCTGGAGGGGCTGGGAAGGGGTGCTCAGAGGAAGTTTCAATGATCTTAGTCAAAATGAATCTCAAATGCAGCTGTACTCAACACCGCTCTCACTTCTTCTGGCTTTTCCCGGTTAGGGGTCACCACAGCAGATCACCTTGTCCGCTCATGATTGGCAGTGGAGTTTTATGGTGTCGAGTTGCCAGCCCGGCGCCCAACCTTCCACAGAAGGCACACACATGCACACACTCGCACCTAAGGCCAATTTAGAGTGTCCAATCCACCTGCAGCATGTCTTTGGGAGGAAACTGGAGAACTCAGAGGAAACCCACGCGACAACAGGGAGGACATGCAGACTCTGCACAGAAGTCACCCCAGCTGAGGATCGAACCCGAGAACGTCTTGCTGTGAGGTGGCAATGCTAACCACTGCACCACCGTGGCCACCCAACACTGGTCTCACTGATTTATTCATTAGTTTCACCTGTGCTTTTTATCCTCACAGAAAAATATCCTTTCAGGAATTTTATGATCTCACTTGCTAGTACTTGCAGGAAAGCATAAGAGCAGTGCAAAGCTAAAATGTTAGTAAACTGCTATCTGTTCATTTTATATTTTATTTTGTGTGGATTTCTGAATGCTAGTTAAGTGCTATGATGATGTGCTTAACTGCCACTTGCTCTGCAGAAGGCGTCATCATCAGAATGCTGCAAGTTGTGAACAGTAGTAGAAGCAGTCTCCTTTTTTCATGTTTTGTTTTTTTCATAGGATCATAGGAAATTGCTAGGCTAATAGCCCTAGGGGCCTTACAAACCTAGCCAAGTTCTACCCTTATTTCCACAATCAGCATCTATTGCCCCTGTCCAAGACAGACACAGGTGGGACCTCCAGGTTGAATGTTATGGTTACTCAGTCAATCGTTCAGATTGCAGTTTAAGAGGGCTAATAAGGTGCACTGTTTGACATGAAGTGGGAGTCTGTACCAAAGGTATGTTAACCTCTGAGAGACAAATATGTCCCTCCAGCAGGTTCTATTAATTTCACATATAAGTTAAGGTTTTTAGAGTGATTAACCCATGTACCATTTGACATGTGGATGTGCAGTATTTCCAGTAAAGCAGGATCAGAAATGGCTTTATATGCAAGGCAGAGATCACCTCTGAGTAGTCTTCATGAAACAGAATAAAGTGATAGTGATTTCAGATGATCCCATAAGACAGATTCTGTAGACCTTGAATTTTTCTTGTGAGGAACCTTTATGGTGTCTCCAATTTCTGCAGGTGTTTGGAAAGGTAGCTATCAAAAGGGGCATTGTACTCAATTATTGGACTGGTGAGGGAAAAGTACAGGGAGGTTATAACTTTTTTTTTTTTTCTGGAGGCAATGTCCTTACTTATGAGATGAGCAATACAGAATGCCCTTCTTACCACTGTGGAGACATGGAGATCAAAGGTATGACTGCTGTCAACCTATGTTCCCAGGTCTCTCACCACTGAGTGCATACTTAGGGTGTTGTTACTGATGCAGTAGTTAGCAGGAACATTGCTCTTACTGAAAGGGATTATGATAATACATTTTTTTGCATGAAGTTTAAGGTTATGGCTTTGGCACCAATCATTTGTTCGTGTAAGACCCTCTTGTAGGATGTTGACATTTGGAGATTCTATAACTGCTCCTAGTTTGCAGTCATTTTTCCTTGTACTTTAGAGAAATAGATTCCAAACAGTAGAGGTCCCAGGACTGGTTACAGGTCTGCTGTTGGAAGTGAATTCCCCTATTTTGACTATATGAGTTCTATCAGTGAGCCAGTTAGCAACCCATTTGATCTGACGACATAAGGGTTGATACATAGCTGGGTAAGTTTGTCAATGATTCCTGAGTAGGTGATAGTGTCAAAAGCCTTGGCTAAGTCTAAGTAGGCTGTATGCACAGTTTTCCATTCATCCAGGGCCTTGGTGACTGTCTCGAAGAATTCCACCAGGTTTAACAGGCATGATTTCCCTTTGACAAATCCAAACTGAGTAGACTCAAGTGTTTCGAGATTACCTATATCTTTGTTGATAAGGTCCATGATGATTCGCTCCATGCATTGCAGATAAGGCTAGTCAGGCTAATAGGTCTATAGCTCCCAGGGTCAGTGGAAGCACCACCTTCGTGCAAGGGAATAACAGTAGTCACTTTCCATTCAGCTAGAATGGAACTGGTGCTTACACTATGAATGCAAAGAGCACCCAATGGTACTTCTTGTTGGAGCCCATGTAGGACACAGCCTGGGATTTTATCAGGTCCCATTGATGCTGTGTGTTTTGGCCTTAGAGATGGTGTGCACGACCTATTCTTTAGAGATTCAAGGTAAGGGACCGGTGGTAGGGATGTCAAGGGGTATGTGTGGTGGGGACAGGTGAGTGAAGTTTTTACTGCCAGCAACTTAGCTATGTCCACATGCTTAGTATATGTGGTATCATTAATTACCAGTTCAGCAGAAATCTGGGCCTTTCCTTTTAGGTTATGGATGTAACTAAAAAACACCTTATGGTTGCCCTTAGTTGAGGAAGCTAATTTGGATTTATAGTTTGCTTTGGAGAACTTTACAAGAAGTCTTATGTGTTTGTGTAAGTTGAGGAGGGAGTGTTTCCAGTTCAGGGCTCACTTCCTCTTACTCTTAGACAGCAATTTCTTCCTCTTTATTGTAAAGCCTGTTACTGGATGTTGTCCACCAGGCAGGTTTGCTCTTCCTTGAGGAGTTTGTTTTGGTCCTATCACGTGTGGCCAAGTCAATGCGGTTATACAGGTGTTTGCATAAATCATTGGTGTAGAATTCAGCATACTTGCCAGTTCTGCCTGAGGGGGAGGTGCAGTGAAACTATTTATACCATCCCGTAAGAGGTTATAATCTGCTTTGGAGAAGATTTTTAGTTTAGTTGCTGCTCGGGGGGGGGGGGGGGCAGGTGTGATAGTTACCTCAAATGAGACTGATTTGTAGTCAGATCTCACCAGGGAAGACCTCACAGTGGGGGTGCTACAGTGGTACCCCATATTGGTAAGCACCATATCCAGGATGTTGGCACCCTTCATGGGGGTTTCAACTAGTGGGTCCAGGGCATTGGAGGTAACAAAGTTGAGGGAGCTTTGGGCAAGTGAGTTTGAGCACGAGTAATTTACCCAGTCAATAGATGGGTAGTTAAAGTCTCCCAAAACCATGGTGTTCAGATGTATCTTGATAGATTCAAGTAGCTCTAAATAGGCAAAGTGGATGTCCTGATTCATGGAGGGGATCCTGTAGCTGGCAATGACTTGAATAGATGTCCTTCCAGCAGTTAATTGCACCTGAGGTATCTCCAGTAAATCATACTGTTGAACCAGTCTGGAGATGTATTTATCCTTAATGAATATGGATAAACCATCTCCTTTAGTTTTCATGCCTTCAGTTTGTGGTCTGAATGTGTGGAAGGAGGTATAACCCAGTATGGCTGGACTGCTCTCCACAGCCTTGAACCAGGTCTCTGTGACTGCACAAATGCCTGCATCTTCCAAGGTGAGGACTGCTTCCGGTGAGTGCAGTTTCATGTTAAGATTCCTAGCACTTAGCAGCATAACCTTGAGGCTGACATAGACTGTATCCCAAGAATGACACAAGATTATTGAAGTCAATCATTTTCTGTTTGCATTGAGGCATCATCCAAGGTGAAGGGAAAATGCTGCTTAAGGCTAGGGACTTACCTGCTTGAGACACATATTCCAAGACGTCAGCCATGTCTCTCTTCATATAGTCCAGAGAGGTACATCTGAAGTCATTCACACCAACATGGACTATGACGGAATCATAGCAGTACTTTTTTTATCTCTGAGTACTAGCCAAGTGTAATAGTTTTCTGACCTGCAGTATGGCAACTTGCGATAGCTTCACATATTAATTCTGAGATTGCTTTACAATACATCAAGAGACTGCTAATATTTAGTAAGAATTCACTAAACTGTACTCTTTTGACTATACTGCTCTCAGGTACTTTATGCAGAATAAAGAAAGGAAATAAAGAGCTGCACAATTAATATAGGCTCTTTGATGAGTTCATAAAAAGTAATCACCGAGAGTCTTGCCTAACCACCCCTACCACAAACACACACAAAATTGTAATAACCTTATTGTTTCCCAGTGATTAGTGACAGAAAGCTTTGACAGGAGCTTAATATTGTTAATTGTGTTCAGCAGAGGGAATGCAAACAGGGCTGCAGAAAGTAAACAAAAACCAGGAGTAGGGTTGATGATGACATGGTAAGTGGGTGGTGACAACTGGAAGGTATCAGGACAAGTTTCCTTCGGACAGAATTTTAGATTCTGGGATTGTCCCTTTAAGTGGTCACTGTTTTGACTCTTTAATTTCTCCAAATGTTTTGGGTTTTTAATACTGTGACAGGATGTAACACATTCCTGAGTCAGGATTTAGTTAAAGTTCATAAAATTAGTATTTCACTAATCTTTAATGTTTGCCAAGAGCACTCTTTCAAGCATCCACAATAAATCCAGAAATATCTTCTTCTGCATTTCATATGGATTTACTTATTAGGTAGCATATTTAAATATGTTTAACATTATTTTTTATTATCCATGTTGTTCCTACTACTACTGGATCTGTCTCTGTCCCTAGGATTCAGCAAACTCTGTGCCGTGTGCAGGAATAGTGCAGGAGCTGCTGGAGGCAATATGGCCACTGTGTGATCCAGGAATAAGCTCGCAGGACGTGCATGAGTGCTCCTGTACAATTCCTGCATGGACACAGCTCCTGTATGCAAATTATCCCATTTGCAGGTGAAAACCATGCAAATGAGATGAATTTGTGATCCAGGAAGCTGGCAGCTGGCCGTGCAGGACTAGTGTAGTCTGCAGAAATGTAATTGGTAAGTAACTTGAGTACATTTCTGCAAACTACAAAACGGAGCCATGACAGCTTCAAATAAAGGGTGTATATAATGTGGAAAGCATGCCAATGGGCAAATATATGGCTACTGGCATGGAAAACAGTTGCAAAAATAAAAAAAAATAACTTATTTTTTTTAGCCGATTTCGGCTGTTTAAGCGTAGGGCAGCGGCACGCAAATGGGATCGGGCTGAAAAAAAAAAAAACTTGAAATAAGCATTCTTTCCAAAATCACAATTTTGCTATTATACTCAATGGCAGGCAGAAGACAACATGGTCAGTGAATAGTGGTTGCTAAGGGGGAAGACTCAGTGTCAGACTTGTAACTAGGCATTAGCAAGCAATCCTATGCAAATGAAGGGAATGATACTGAATCCCAGATCCCCCCTCATGGCTAGCCTGCACCCAACTGTGTTGGTGCAGGAAGACCATGGTGCAAGCCTAAGAGCTAACTGACATCATAGATGGGTGTGTCAGGCATACTGTAAGCTTAGTAAAAGAGTTTGATTGGTACTTTTTTAATTGAGCACATTATTTAAAATGTGTATGCATGGGTATATTCTGTGTTTCTGAAGAAGTCGTTTTGACAAATAGCACAATTAAAGTGTTTTACACTAAAAACCTGCATCCTTCTCTGGTGGCTCTTGGTGTTTTTCTGTTGTTGGTTTTGGTCCGTCTACACCATAGCCGTTTTGCTACTGTTTTGGTTCATACTGTAAGCTTATTGAAGCCCTGTGGCTCGGGTTTACCCTTAGCTTAGCAGAGCTAAGCAAGGGGTGGTTCTGAAGCTGCCTAGCACTTTTTACATTGCCTAAATGGGTGTGCATGCCGCACATCATGTTTTAAAGGAAAAAAAAGTAAACCAGGAAATAGCAGCTCCGTGCACATCTGAGCAATGGGCTTAAACAGGAAGGCAAAAGGAAGTGAAAACAGCAGTAGGAAGGTAATCAAGGAGCACTAGCATAGCTGGCAGGTAAAATATATCAGAATCAGCCAATTACACAGGCAGCAGTCCAGCCCAGCACACCAATATAAACTATGCAAACACCTTTCCCTCTGTTTTTTTCCACAAATTCTACACCACCAGTGTACACAAGTGGGAAAATTTTACCAGACAAAAGCAACAAAATGATTGGGGCTGCAGCAGCTATCATAAATCAACATGTGGAAGAGGCTGAGGATGGTGAGGATGAGAATGCTGATGACCAACCCACAGCGAGGAGGAGAAGAGTGTACAGACCCAGGGTAACCTACCAGGGGATACATGAACTGGAGATAGTAGAGTGCTATAGGGTGGACAGGGACCTCCTACAGCAAATTGTTTAGCTGTGCTGGCCACACCTCACACACAGAACCAACAGAGGGGAACCCATCCCAGTGGATACCAAGGTATGCATATACTAGCCACAAGTACCTTCCAAAGGCCAACTGGGAATATCATTGGGATTTCACAGGGATCAGCATCCAGGGTACTCCACTAGTTCCTGGATGCCATGTCAGCACATGCAAGTGAGCACGTATATTTCCACAACAGTTGTGAGACGTTGACCAGCAATATGCATCTCTTCCACCAAATAGCAGAATACCCTGAGGTAGTGGGTGCTATAGACTACATGCACATATGCATCAAAGCACCACCCGGTGAGAAGGGTAGGGTCTACATCAACAGCAAGGACTTCCCCTCCATCAACTGCCAGGTCATGTGCGATGCCCAGGGCATTATAATGAATGTGTATGCTGGCTGCCCTGGAAGCTATCATGACTCCCACATCTGGCATATGACGCAACTGTAACAGAGATTTGCCAATGGGGACATCCCTTACGGCCACCTAGTGGGGGATGCTGGTTATGCACTGGAGCCGTGGCTGATGACACTCATCAGAAATGCACACACACCAGAACAAGAACTCCATAATGAAGCACATGCACAGACCAGAATTATAACAGAGCATGTGTTTGGGATGCTCAAGTCATGGTTCCAGTGCCTAGACACATCCAGTGGAGCTTTCCAATACTCACCAGCTACATGTACCCAAATTGTCATTGTATGTGCCATGCTACACAATATGATCCTGTGGAAACAGTTGCAGCAGGAATAGCACAGGACAGGGGAAGACAGCCCCCCACCATTGCCAAGGCCTGCACAGGCAAAGAGTGACTCAAAGGAGGAATAACCTGAGCCTGCCTCAGTAGGCAGAAGGAGGCATGCCAAGTATGCCCAGGCCATGGCAAAGAGGAAATGTATAGCACATACACTGACACAGTAGGAACCCAGGGAATGATACCTCTCTCTGACTCGCACATACAGTAAAAGGGATGCCAAACATGACACTACCTGTGCTTAACCATGTATTGGGAGTGTGCTATGTGCATCCAACATAGTCAGCCATCCAGCACCATCCTCAATACTGGCACAGCCACAAGGAAAGTCACTCTCCCTATCAATTGCCGAATGGAGTAGTATGTTTTGTTACTTGTATCTATTGTATGGATGTGAGCATGCAAGGGAATCGGGTGGCTGAATGGGATGCCAGCAGATAGTAGACACTGATAGTGTCAGCATGAGCTCTGTAACAAATACTGGTATCACCATAGTAGCCAGTACTAGACAAGGTGACAAAACTCACTGCAGGAAATGTGATGGGCCACATGTGTGTCCATAGGACACACACATGCCAGTCAGGGAGGCTCACATACCCAACAACAGTCTCAGCCAGCAGACAAGCATAGACAAACACAAACAAAGGATGTGCTAAGGCCTCTGGTTGATGGCTATGGAGAACATCCCCCCTCCACACCTACACAGACAGACTACAACAGGTCAGGCAGTGGGATGTTAGTTCTGAAGGGTAAGAAGTCTGAAACTGAAATGTAGGTCAATCAAACCAAAGACCTGTAGTACACTGGTATGCCTATAGTCAGCATGATAGATCAGAATACAGAATGAAATGAAGTACATGAAATACCAGTACAGTCATAGCAAATGTGTACAAGTGTCAGGTGTGCCCCCCCCCATCCTATGTAGAAATGTAGTAACATGTATGTGTAGGTATAATAACAGTGGAGCACAGATTACCTGAGCTGGCCAAAGTAGCAGGATAGATTGTAGCATGTGTACAATATGCAGGGCTGTGTGGGTTAGGTTGGTGTGTGATGTATATTGTGTGAGAGTGGTCAGTATGTAGGGATGGTGAGGTTTGTCCTGGTGACCATTGGCCAGTACTGTCGATGCCAGGGCCAAATTCTCACAACTGAAGTGCCAAAACCAATGCATTCCAGCAAAACACATTCCAGCAGTAAGCCATAGTAAATGTTTGGAAGTAATATGTGTCACCATCTGAAAGATGGACATGGCATGAATGTGGGACCAGACATACAAACAGTACACAGGGGTAAGTACCCCAGACAGACAGTGTATAATATGTTACTGTCAAATGGACACACCTTTGGAATTGTACATACAGGTTAGCAGCCCATTAGTTGGGCTTGTAGTAGGGAATACAGATGTCATCTGGCCAAACGCTGGCAGACCACAAAAGGTCACAGGTATGAAGTATTGAGAAACAGCTGATGTCCCTGCACAAGCCAGCATAAGTGGAATGCTCCATGCATATCTGTGAGTCAGATGCAAGTAGTGTCCATAGCACACATGCACCCAGCTCACCCCACCATCACCCACAGGTACCTCTCCAGTCTTATCCCTGCTGTTAGGAATGAGTACAATATGACCCCTACCTCGGTATGGCAATAGCCAAAGAATGCACCATGCAGAACAGGTGTCCTGTGCAGGTGTGTCCCTAGCTGTAAGCAGCACCCTGCCAGCATCCACACCACTGGATCAAGAATGACAGAAAGTATTGGCATTAACACCTTGCATGCCTACACCATCACCCCAGGGGAATATAGTGTATTGCAGTCTGGGACTGCAGGAGTGACACAATGCAACGGCCTGCTAGAGCTGGCCTGCATCAAAACCAAATGGCCTACAGTCTTCTGCCAAAGGCCTGTGTCTCACCCGTACTGCCAATGTATGTTATGTCATGGACTCACAAATAACAACATAACACAGTCCACAGAACCCAAATGCGAGGCCATGTGGACAAATCGCAGTAACATGTCCACCGTGTCTTACTGCATGAACTGTGGACCAACACCGAAATACTGCTGGGATGAGGTGATAACTATAGGGAACTTATCAGATAATGTTTGCATAATGCTTGGAAGAGGATAGAATAATAGGGGGGGGGGGGGCATGGGCGGCATGGACTGTGTGAAGTCCGAAACTCAGCCGTGTGCACATACTATCCTTGCCTGCAAACAGAGGAATGGGTGGCTACAAACCTGCTCATAAACCACAATGTGATGGGGTAATGTCCAGTATTATGACCCCTGCCTCTGGGTAACCTGTGTGAATCTGTACAGCTGTGAGGTATGGCCACAGCAGGATATGACCATACTGTCACGTCGATGGATGTACAAGCATGGGATCCTCAGCCACTACTGTACCAAGGTGCTGAACCATTTACACATACCCAGCAGCAAGTGTCTGCAGCTTCCCCTCCAGAATGGCATGATTGTGCAAGAATATGTAGGCTGCAGACCACAATACTGGACACATATACAAAAACAACCAAATATGTAATAAAATCTTGAATAAACCAACAAAAAAAGCCATCACAGAAACGTACTAATGAATTCCAGATTATTAACCAGACTTAGCACTTCAGCTTTATACATAGCCTTCAAAGAGTAACTAACATTAAAAACACTCGCCTTTTATATAAAATATTCTTTCCTATTAACACTCAATTATCTAATTACTAACCTCCAATTACACTCTTTATTCAAGCCTAATGGCTCCATTGTATTATATTTTAAAATAAACAGTGTCTCTTTATACAGCAATTTACTTTTAATTTCTCTACATTCACCCAACTGCAACTTCACTTGTTCTAAAACAGTTGCTGTCAAACAACTTGGATTTGAATCATGACACAACTGAAAATGAGCCCCCAAAGGGCTTTCCATTTTTACATTAATAATGTCTTTAACGTGTTCTTGTACCCTTCTTTTTAAAAGATCTAGCTGTTTCAGCAACATAATATAATCCGCATCCACATTTCATCAAATATTTGACACTTTCAGTGTTACAATTGTACAGTCCATTAGGTATAAAATGTACGCCATTCATTTTCTCAAATCTTCTAACCACATATTTGCAACTACAGCATCTATTACATGTATAAGTTCCCTTATTTAGCACCATTTCACTATATATTTTAACACTTGGTGGAACAAAATCTTTATGTATTAACATATCAGCCAGATTTCTCCCCTTCTTGTAAGATATTTGAACATTAATGGGAATTATTTCTTTCAAATCTTTTTCTCTTAATAACATTGACCGATAATTTCTAACTTCTCTAAAAAAATTTTCAGTTAGAATATTATAAGTTGTCACAAAATACATTTATTTTCTCTTTTGTGACTGTCTTTCCTTATATTTATTACATCTTCCTTTATTAAATACAGATCTATTACATACATTATTGCAGCGTCTAATACCTTACATCCAGCTTTAATTACTTCATTAATATTGTACCTTCTACTCACAAACATTTCAGCTGCCTTACAAATTTCCCCATACAACTTTTTTTCTTTACTACATAATTTTTCTAAATGTAGGAACTCATTATATGGTATCATTGACAGTAAATGTGCTGGATGACAACTACTTCCATACAAAAAGGAATTTACATTTTGAGATTTTCTATAAATGTTTGTCTCAATAAGTTGTCCAACACAACTCATTAGTCTGATATCCAAATATGGAATATTATTGCCTTTCTGTATCCCATCAAATTTCAGACCAAAACTGTTGTCTTGAATATCTTGAATAAAGAGTTCCACTTCTTCAACCCCTCTTTTACATAAGAAAACCAAAGCATCTATGTAGTGGAAATATTTGACCACATGCCTTTCAAAAAACGTATATCTTTGTATGACATGGATCCTACTAACAATATTCCCCAAATTCTATGCGAAGAAAGTGCAGAGCAAGGGCAAAGATTGATTGATGAATATGTTTTCCAGGTGAATAACCAAGATGTGAAAACAGGAGAGGCTGCAGAGCTGTTTTGGGATAAATCTTCTGCTGACTGGAATCGGAGAATGGAAGACCCTTTCTCTACTTTGGGGTTTAAAGGTACAACTGGAGTATCACCAGAGGTACAAGAATTATATGATAAACTTGAAAAAGCTCTCTTTAAAGAAACAAGTACTTATTTCAATATGCTGTGCCTTAAGAGATATGTAGAGTCGGATACTGCACCGAGGGGGCTTAGCACCTTTAAAAGTCAACTACTTCCTTCGATACAAGTGATGAAAAATAACTGGTGTTTAAAAATAGATGGATATCAGCGGCACATAATTGTTCAATGGAGTGGGTGCAAATACTCATTGAACGAGACTTAATAAAATATAAAAAAATCAAAGAGGAAGTGTTGACAATAAATAAAGAATTAAGTAAACATCTGAGTTCAAAACGACAGGATGATTTCCTGTCTGAGATTAATGATAGGTTGAAAGAATTTGAACTTGAACTTACTGAAAGGAAAAAAAAACATAAAATTAATAGAGACATTAAGGATTATAAGTTACAAAGAGCATTTCTATGGAAACGCAATCAAAAGACTGCACTGCATGTATGGAAGGGAGAAGCTAAATCGGGCCCCTCTGTGTCATTTGCTACAACAGATGAAACGGAAGTGACGACAGAAGTAGACAGAGAGGACAATGAAGGATATCCACCTTTACCAGCAGCACATGTGCTGGATGACAACTACCTCCATACAAAAAGGAATTCACATTTTTAGATTTTCTATAAATGTTTGTCTCAATACGAAGTCCAGCACTACTCATTAGCCTGATATCCAAATATGGGATATTATTGCCTTTCTGTATCCCATCAAATTTCAGACCAAAACTGTTGTCTTGAATATCTTGAATAAAAAGTTCCACTTCTTCAACCCCTCCTTTACATAAGAAAACCAAATCATCTATGTAGTGGACATATTTGACCACTTGCCTTTCAAAAAAAAGTTTATGTCTATATATTTTATTCTGTTTAAACTCAGCCATCACCGAATTGGTGTACATGGGGCAAATGACGCCCCCATAGCTGTACCTTGTTTTTGATGGTAAATTTCTCCATTAATTCTGAAGAAATTATTTGTTAGACAAAAATACAGTAATTCCACCACATATTGAGATACAGGCGTATCTCCTAAGAAGTGCAAGACAGCTTGAATACCTACATTATGTTGGATGTTAGTGCATTGACTAACTACATCTAGAAGTAACTGATACATGTCCTCTTCCCAAATAATGTTATTAATCTTACTTAGAAAGTCCTGGCTATCTTTTATATATGAAGGAATTTTTACCACCCAAGGTTTAAAATATTCATGCAAAAAAATTACCTAGATTTCTCAAAAAATATTTTTCAGCAGCCACTATTGGCCTTCCTTGCAAATGTTCTATCCCTTTATGTATTTTAGGCCTACAATAAAATGATGCTATACATGTATTTTTAATATCAAACTTCTTTTCTAAATCTTTTTTACTATAATAACCTAGACATACTCCTTTATTTAATAACTCTACATAATCTTGCATTGCTTTCTCATACTTCCCTAGTTCACATTTTTCATAGAATGTCGCATTATTTAAATGAATGTAACATATTCTAGCACACTGTTCATGATTTATTATTACTATTCTGATCCCTTTATCAGACATTTTAAAAACAAATTTGTGATCCTGACACAGTTGTTTAAAAGCAATCCATTGATCTTTACTTAAATTATATTGTACATTTTTCTTATTACGCATAAATTCTTGGTACAAATTTTCTACCTTAAAATTCAATACAGTCATAAAATGCTGAATATTTTGATTCACATATGGAGGTATACATTCACTATAAACTGGAACATTTTCATTGCTAAGCAACATATAAGCATTACAATAATCATTTAGAGCATTTTCATCTGAATTACATGAATAAAATGAGTCTTCCAAATTCATATCTATATCACATTCTTCCTCTGTCTTATTTATTGCAAAGTAATCCATCAAATGAAGCTTCCTCCCTTGTATAAACAGCTCACATTTCAGAACAAGAAGTCTTGGCAAAGACATTGGTATAAACTGTAAACCTAATTGCAACACAGAACAGACTGTATTTGAAACATTTAAACCAGAAACATTCACAATTAAATCATTTTGAAAATTAATACCACTTTGTTCTTTTTGTTTTATATGTATTGTGAAACTGTCTGTTATATTTATAGTCCTGTTTTTTTCCCCATTCGCCTCTGCCCCCTATACTTACCAGTTCTTAGAAAGTTCTCTGGGGCTTCGCTCCAAAAATGTTGAGCATGTTCAACAGGCCGTTGTGCTGCTGGTAAAGGTGGATATCCTTCATTATCCTCACTGTCTACTTCTGTCGTCACTTCCGTTTCATCTGTTGTAGCAAACGACACAGAGGGGCCCGATTTAGCTCCTCCCTTCCATACACGCAGTGCAGTCTTTTGATTGCATTTCCATAGAAATGCTCTTTGTAGCTTATAATCCTTAATGTCTCTATTAATTTTATGTTTTTTCCTTTCTGTAAGTTCAAGTTCAAATTCTTTCAACCTATCATTAATCTCAGACATGAAATCATCCTGTCGTTTTGAACTCAGATGTTTACTTAATTCTTTATTAATACAACACTTCCTCTTTGATTTTTTTTATATTTTATTAAGTCTCGTTCAATGAGTATTTGCACCCACTCCATTGAACACTTATGTGCCGCTGACATCCATCTATTTTTAAATGCCAGTTCTTTTTCATCACTTGTATCAAAGGGAGTAGTTGACTTTTAAAGGCGCTAAGCCCCCTCAGTGCAGTATCCAACTCTACATATCTCTTAAGGCACAGCATGTTGAAATAAGTACTTGTTTCTTTAAAGTGAGCTTTTTCAAGTTTATCATATAATTCTTGTACCTCTGGTGATACTCCAGTTGTACCTTTAAACCCCAAAGTAGAGAAAGGGTCTTCCATTCTCCAATTCCAGTCAGCAGAATATTTATCCCAAAACAGTTCTGCAGCCTCTCCTGTTTTCACAGCTCATTCATTCACCTGGAAAACATATTCATCAATCGATCTTTGCCCTTGGTCTACACTTTCTTCCCATAGAATTTGGGGAATATTGTTAGTAGGATCCATGTCATACAAAGACATACGTTTTTTGAAAGGCATGTGGTCAAATATGTCCACTACATAGATGATTTGGTTTTCTTATGTAAAGGAGGGGTTGAAGAAGTGGAACTCTTTATTCAAGATATTCAAGACAACAGTTTTGGTCTGAAATTTGATGGGATACAGAAATGCAATGATATCCCATATTTGGATATCAGACTAATGAGTTGTGCTGGACAACTTATTGAGACAAACATTTATAGAAAATCTGAAAATGTGAATTCCTTTTTGTATGGAAGTAGTTGTCGTCCAGCACATTTAATGTCAATGATACCATATAATGAGTTCCTACATTTAGAAAAATGATGTAGTAAAGAAGAACATTTGTGTGAGGAAATTTGTAAGGCAGCTGAAATGTTTGTGAGTAGAGGGTACAATATTAATGAAGTAATTAAAGCTGGATGTAAAGTATTAGATAAATGCTGCAATAATGTATGTAATAGATCTGTATTTAATAAAGGAAGATGTAATAAATATAAGGAAAGACAGTCACAAAAGAGAAAATATATGTATTTTGTGACAACTTATAATATTCTAACTGAAAAAATTATTAGAGAAGTTAGAAATTATTGGTCAATGTTATTAAGAGAAAAAGATCCGAAATAATAATTCCCATTAATGTTCAAATATTTTACAAGAAGGGGAGAAATCTGGCTGATATGTTAATATGTAAAGATTTTGCTCCACCAAGTGTTAAAATATATAGTGAAATGGTGCTAAATAAGGGAACTTATACATGTAATAGATGCTGTAGTTGCAAATATGTGGTTAGAAGATTTGAGAAAATTAATGGCGTACATTTTATACCTAATGGACTGTACAATTGTAACACTGAAAGTGTCCTATATTTGATGAAATGTGGATGTGAATTATGTTATGTTGGTAAAACAGCTAGATCTTTTAAAAATGTGTACAAGAACATGTTAGAGACATTATTAATGTAAAAATGGAAAGCCCTTTGGGGTCTCATTTTAAGTTGTGTCATGATTCAAATCCAAGTTGTTTGAGACCAACTGTTTTAGAACAAGTGAAGTTGCAGTTGGGTAAATGTAGAGAAATTAAAAGTAAATTACTGTCTACTGTCTTTGTTGGGGTAGACAATCCATACCCCTACATGTGACATCATGGCTTGGCGAACCCAGAGAACACGCTTCACCCATGTCTCATATACAAACACACTTGGCTAGACAACAACCACTATGTTGGTAGTTCCCTGCATATTGCCCACAGATTATAACCATAGTGTTATTGCAGTGGATTACAGAGGACATGGCACCCTGTCCCATCCCTACAATAAGCAAGTCATTGCATACAGTGCTCCTTCACTATGTTCCTCCACTGGACACCTGCAACAACTGTAGAACCAGCAAATGTAACCCACAAAGGACATACCATGCCTTATACACATGCTCTGTATGGACAGATGCCACTGACACCAGGGAATGCCTGCATCATGCTGTCAATGTAGGTGCAGGGTCAACCTGGTATCCATTGCCAGTTCTCTCCACATGAGGTCAGGAATGGCACATCTGATGATAATATGTCTACACAACATGCCCCAGACACCCCAGGTACACTTCCACATGTCACAGAACATGCATGTGGGATGTGTGCACATCCCAGACACTGTCCATGTCATGGAATATAGAACACATACATGGCAAGCATTACACAGCACTGGCCACCCACAATAGTAACCCAGATGATTGGATGGTGAATACAATACCCACCTGTGTGGGCCAATCCAGACACTACACCTCTGGGGCACACTGCTGACCATTGTCATGTGGTCTGATGCCAAGGTATACCCTTTACCTAGCCTTGTACAGCCTTCTGGCACAGTCAACCACTACACACCTGTGAAGCAATGCACCCATGCATGTCAGTACTGGCAAACCTGTGTCTGTGTGTGTGTGTGAATATAATGATTTAGACACCATTCATACTCGCTACACCTCCCATTTTCCTACTGAAGCATGCCTTCTAATGTTAGGCACCTTGACATACCCTTTGCCCATATATCATCCTGATAACCCTGGCGGTGCATGTGATACCTGTGTATTACTGTATTGTGGCAAACTAGCTAGTTAGGAAGTCTAATCCTGACCCTGGCAACTGTGATAATGTATGTGAGTCCCTGAGAGAGTGTGGCTGTGTTGACCTTGACACCTGTTCATATGGACAGGCACATGTATATGCTTAAATTGGTGGCTCAGTGGTAGAATTCTTGCCTCCCATGCAGGAGACCTGGGTTTGATTCCTGGCCAATGCATCTTTGTCTTTTCTAGTATGAACCTATGAACCTATATCATAGGTTTACCCCGGGTATCACTTCTGTGTCACTGTTAGACAGAGGCACAGTATACTAACCTCGAAAAAGGGCATAGCAAAACTCATTTAAAATGGGTGGCGAAAGCCAAACACACTCTGGCTAGGCTTATAAATGCCCTAGGGTAGATAGCCTAGTATGAACCTACCTTATCCCTCCTTTATCACTGATGCTGATGCCACTCACCATCGAATATACCTTTGGACAACTCCCCAATATATAAGCTCTGTGGCGCATGCAATAACTGCATAGACATGTGATAGCAATACTTAGTCAGGCAAGGGTTTGAAACCCAGCACTGGTAAGTGTGTGACACAAACATGCATGAGTTTTACTTGCCCACCCCCTCCCTGTCTTACTTTGTCTCTGTGTTTGTCTCTCACTCCCTCTGTGCTGGATGTGGAGGAGTACACCTGCTTTGTTTAGGCAGCAGCTTGTGTTTTGTAAGTGATGCTCCTGATCAGCTGATGGCCTCTGCATGAATTGCAGTCCCCCACTAGCTGATTTAATGGGAAACAGCTGTGGTAACATTCCCATAGGCAATTGCATTGAAACACACTCCTATAAATAGGAACATCATGTGGGTGTTGGCCCTTTTCATTCACTGTGAGCAGGACTTCATGTCGGTGTTTGGCAAACAGCATCACAGATGGTAGTGGGATATACCTCAAAACATACACTGTGGAGACAGGCCAACAAACAGGGGGGGGGGGATGTGCCAGACATGACTACAGAATGCAAGTGTTGCTCTTCTGCTTTTGGAGTAATGTTGGTTTAACAGGGTTTGTGTGGATATGGCTGGTCTACATGATGTAATACCTGTCATGACAGTGTTATGTGTTTGAGGAAACTACCACCTGTAGGGTTATCTGCAGACTGGCCAGTGTTTGGAGTCTTATGTGGCTTGATTACTCACAGATGACATATCTTAGAACTGAAGAAGCATAGTTTGAGGATTGCAGTCAGTACATGGTGACAGCCATGAAAGTTACTGACTTCATATCCGTCATAGGACATATGCCACAACAAACCCTGTTACAACAGTAAATGTATGAGGTTACCATAGCAACATGCC
>NC_056733.1:142807211-142847211 GCF_019279795.1 Protopterus annectens | reverse complement strand
TGGCCTGTGGCCTTACCTGCACACTCCTCTGCCATTGTGTGGGTAGCACCCACCTACACTATGCTCTCCACCAGGTGTTCTGTGTGCGGGTGGGCAGGTGCCCCGAGGCTGGTCAGGAGCTCCTCAACATGTGTCAGGGGGGATGGATGGCATAACCCCCCCATTGCGAGCTGACCCCCCCCCCCTGACTGCAGCAGCATGCCGATGGGCATTGTGAAGTAGGTCTGTGCAATGATGCTGGTCCTGCTCATAACTGTGGTTATGCAGGCTGGCATCATTTACCCTGTGGACAAGATCATTCCACAGGGGGGTCCGGTCCTGCTGCTCATGGGCTGTTTGGCCAAACAACACCTGGTAGTGCTTCACCAGGTGTGCGATGATGACCTCATTCTCCTCCACTGTATAACTGGGAAGCCTGTCCCAGGACATCTTGCCTGAAAGACATAAAGATGGAAACAGGTCTGAGGACCTCAAAAAGCAAGGTTATCATAGTTTTTAATACACATCTCTGTCTTCCCCCACCATATCTGCAACAACAATCTGATCACACAACTCAATAGGTATGTCTACAGAATACCAACCATTGGGATATATATCGTATTGCACAACACTTTGTACTAAGTGTTTGTAGCCATGTTCCCTGTGGGGACACTATCATTGCTGGCCTGTTATGGACAATGTCACCTGCATGCCATTGTAAGGCCCACTATGGTTCCATAGATGAATGTGGTCTGTTTGCAATGTGATCACTGCACATCTGTTATTTTGTGTTATTGGGGATATCTATGCATGCTGTTGGACATGATCCGGGAATGTGTGGACTATTACTACCCACATATGTTCTGTGACAGTGACACAATAGCATGTTTAGGGAACAGTTGCCAAAAGAACCACCTCTCCCACCTCATCTGGCCATGTTATCAGACCACATCACATGTGGGACCCACCCTGGGGCCTCCTCTACTGGTCCTGCATTACCTTCAGGTGGAACCACCTTTGGGGTTGGTGACCACCCCCCCCCGAGAGCACACACAGATATGATCCTGTCACCCGAGGTCAGGTCCAGGGTCTGGTGCATGGGGAGCTCCACAGAAACATGGGGCATGTGCTACAGCACCTTGAGGCCCTCAGTACACGCTCACAGGGTCTGCATGCTCCTCCTGCTCAGCCTCCTGCCCAGGCACCTTCAGGGCCATGAAGCTGATGTTGTGACTGGCCATGGGTGGGGGCCTTGTTCCCATTGTTTCCATACGTTGGCTCATGGGGCTTCCACATCACAGACGACACTCCACATCCAGGGTGTTTATCCACCACATGGGTCATATACCATCCCTGTAGGCTGTCTTCTCTATCTTCCAACCCAACCCACCTCCACCAATATACCTGCTATCCTTCCCCAAATTCCCAATCCCACCTTCACAAACAAGGGCAATGTGTTCCCAACATGGGGTTCACACCTGACATAACCATCCATGTTGCACACACTTACTGCTGTATATCTACCTATCTATATATATATATATATATATATATATATATATATATATATATATATATATATATATATATATATATATATATATATATATATATATATAAATATACATATATATATATATATATATATATATATATATATATATATATATATATATACATATATATATATATATATATATATATATATATATATATATGTATGTGTATTGATATGTGTGATGTTGGCTCACACATAGCATGCAGCACTGTCATGCAAAAGTAGGGAACATGTACATATATACATATGTATATATGTAGACATATATATATATATATATATATATATATATATATATATATATATATATATTTTTTTTTTAATTTTTTATTTTATTTTACATTTGTTGACCGGCTATATATATATATATATATATATATATATATATATATATATATATATATATATATTTTTTGTGTGTGTGTGTGTGTGTGTGTGTGTAGATATATATTATTAGTTGTATAGCACCTGATGGCACATATAAACCATTCAACATCATCTAGCCCATTATTATGGACCAAGTACTACATTCAATTACATGCATATATACTTCACATACCTGCTGTAGGAATGATGTCTCTTCTGGATAGTTTGCTGGATGGATGTGTTTTTTTTTTTTGACTTTCACTCTCTCTTTCTATCTCGGTCTCTCTCCAGTAAATGGATTGATCTGCTTTGATTAGATTGCAGCATGGATTTTATAGGTGATGCACATGATCAGGTGATGGCCTCTGCACCAATCAGTGCCCCCACTTGCTACCTGCATGCAGCATGCTGTGTCGTACTTCCAATTACCACTATCATGGCAACCCACTACTATAAATCCCTACATCATGTGGGTGTGGTCCCTTTACCTTTCCTGTATGGAGGACATTCTTCCTGTGTGCGGGCAGCACAGTTACAGACAGCAGGTAGCAATACCTTTTACAAGAGGAGTTGCAGACTTAGGTCAGCTACATATTTGTATAAGGTTCAAGACCTACAGGCAGTGTGAGTAGTGTTGTTATATGCATAGCGCCAGTGTTACAGAGTTTGTGTGTACATACTAGTTTAACATGGAATGCAGTCTGTCTGCAGAGCTTTCAACTGTGGGCCTATCCACATGATGGCTAGAGGTGTGCCTGTTATGTTTTGTCTGTCCATCACACAGGTCTTGTGTCAGATATATCACTGGCATTGTGTGTGTTGAGTGCTATCAGCACATGGCTACATCCATTTGAGTTTCTGACTTCATATTCCTGATAAAGGGTATGTTGCATACTATCCTGTAACACCAGCAACTTTCTCGGTGTATAACACTATTTCACATATGGTCTTGTGTTCTGGCCTCTGTCCTCCACCTACATACCAGGCTTTGTCCATATGACAAGCAGTAAGGTGTTATGTAGTGGCCTGTGATTATGTCTTGCTGCCATTCCTGCCATCATTCCAGTGCTGTTGTGGCCCCCACACATATTGTGGGGTAGGGTCCATATATATGTGCCCTTCTGCAGTCCAGAGGTCAGTGTATGTAACAGTGTTGTATGCCCATGTAAGTCAGTTTTTTGGGGGAGGGGTATGCACCATATATAACCTAGGCTGTTACAACATGTGAGGGATATCAGTAGTAAGCCGCATTAAGGTATATGGCTGTACATTACCATACATTTCACCTTGGGAATATTGGTGACCTAGTGCTTACTGTCATGCAGACTGTTCTTTTTGTCAGTGTGACTGTGATGTTTTCTGTTAAGAATTGTTATGTAACTGATACATCCCATTGTGTCAACTTAAGTCTTTTCCCCCTAGGGGTTGAGTACAGAGTGTAAATAGAGGCTGCTGAACTATACATCTGCATTACTTACTGCTGATTGATTGTTATCCTCTGGCCCAGTCTTTCTTTACTGTTGTACTACTTGAAGGCCTTGGCCTGGAGAGCAACATATGTTAATGCTTCGGATTACTGTATAAAATGATCTGCTTGAGAGTTGCATTACTCAGTTAGTATGTATTTCAAAGTCTTAACAGCTACATGACATGGCATTACTTACTGCTGATTGATTGTTATCCTCAGGCCCAGTCTTTCTTTATTGTTGTACTACTTGAAGGCCTTGGCCTTGAGAGCAACATATGTTAATGCTTCAGATTACTGTATAAAATGATCTGCTTGAGAGTTGCATTACTCAGTTATATGTTAATGCTTCAGATTACTGTATAAAATGATCTGCTTGAGAGTTGCATTACTCAGTTAGTATGTATTTCAAAGTCTTAACAGCTATATGACATGGCATATACAACTGTAATAGTACACAAATAAACATATCTTAGGTATGCAAACCTGTGTGTGGTGTCATATCCTTTGACTTCTCTGTGGGTATATGTTTCAGGCAACAATTGTCTTTTGTATGAGTGAATCATACACTGTCCATTTGAAAAGGTGGCACCTGTAGGAATACCTGTAGGAATACATGTATATTAGTGTGGCCAATATGCTGTGCACCCTCTAAATATGTATCTTCCTATACATATCTATATGTATCTGCATGTGTGTGTGTGTGTGTGTGTGTGTGTGTGTGTGTGTGTGTGTGTGTGTGTGTGTGTGTGTGTCCGTTTGTGTGTATCTTTGGAATGTTTATTGCTTCCACATTGTATATTCCCTCTGGTAGCCAGACTGTACTGCATGATATGTTATTGATACCATCCTGGTATCATACAGGCAGGATGGATTACTGTTAACATCTTGTGACCACGTTGTGTAGGGTCCTGGGTATGGGACTTTCAACAGTTGGTATTGTGTTGCAGGGCAGATCTGTTTGGCTGTGGGTGAGGTGGTGATATCAATACTTACAAGAGGTATTTAGCTTGGGCCCCCTCACCCCCATTAACGGTGCCTTTGGTCATATATGTATTTGTTATGATCTTTTTTATTTATATATATATATATATATATATATATATATATATATATATATATATATATATGCTTACATATATATATATTATATATATATATATATATATATATATATATACACACATATATATGTAAACATATATATCTATAGATGTATGCATATATATATATATATATATATATATATATATATATATATATATATATATATATAGACACACACACACACACACACACACACACACACACACACACACACACACACACACACACACACACACACACACACACACACACACACACACACACACACATATCTACATATATAAATACATTTCCTGTACTGTTGAATGACTTGCTGGATGATATGTTTGTGAAAACATCACATCAGGGTAATGTATATCTGTCATGGCTTTGTGGTAAATCACTTTGGCTATGGTGTGCAGGGTCCTAGGTTCAAGACTTGCAAATGCTGTTTATTTTGTTGCTGGCAAAACAAGGGCCATTAGATACAGAGTGATTAACACACTTTTAAGTAGTTGTAAGCAGGTTTGCGTGAAGGTAAGCACTGCTAACTTCAGGTTACAGTTTGTTATACTCAGTTAGCTTCTCAATTGCTTAACATGTGTAGGCATTGCTTACCCCTGCACAAACGGGCTTAAACCTGCTTACTACTGCTTAAATATGCTTATGCCTGCTTACTACTGCTTAATAGTGCTTACTCCCGCTTACCCCCGCACTAATTTAGACAGAAATGTAACATGAATCTTGGGAAGGTGGTGGATTTGGACACTCTATGGATATATCATTCATTACACATTATACCTTTGATTTGTATCCTTGATTCATGTGTACATATATTGTATGGGGCACCTGTGTTTATCTGTGGATTTTACAACATTATTACAATGACACCTCACATCTGCATTTAATGCAGTACTCCAGTTCACAAATATATGTTATTTAGTAGATTATACAACAAAAAATATTGTTCACAAAGTGATTTGACATGGAAAATGGAATGTACTGGAGTGAGACTCGAACCGGGAATGACTGCTCATAAGTCAAATGCTCTGACAACTACACTATTGCAGTACTGCTTCTTTTGCATGTATCTTGATATTTATCTTCTTGTGTCATTTAAGCTACAGTATACGTAGCTAAGAAATGGGCAACCCTGTGCACCTATGGTTAAATTTAATCTGTTTGATAAAAAAAATAAATTGTTTATGCTTCGTGTCCATTTAGGAAATCAGGCAGCACGCCTTCATTACTATGCATGCTGCGCTGCTGTGCTACTCCTAAATGGTCACTTTCGTGCAGGAACAAGCTATTTCTGCATGGACATTTACTGAATCCGGGGGGTGTCTTTATCCCATATTGTTCTAGTTTCTACTTACAAATCCTGATATTCTATGACTTTGTGTCTCAGTAAGAAGGCCATTATAATCAGTAGATGCAGCTGCTTCAGTGGTTAATGATGTACATTACCTTACTTTGACTGTCAATTACATGTTTGTAGTTCTTGTTTTGTGTTTGCTCTGAATCTGAAGTTAAAGCTATTAACTGAAGGCATTCTTTAGTCTCTAATGCTGTTTCAAGTTGTTTGTGTGATGTGCCTTGACAGTTAAATCAGTTGTTTGATTATTTGTTTATTTATTTATTGGCATTTGATTACTGGGAAAGTTCAACTGGTAGAAGCCCATTTTCAGTAGAGGCCAAGGGAGCAGAGCTCCAAGTTATTACAAAACATTTTAAGAACAACAATTTTTCAATTTTCAAAAAATAAAACAAAAACATTTGCATTTTAAAATTCAACATAATATAAAAACATTGTTTAAGAATCAGTACCATGTATATGACAATCATTTAATATTTAGAGAAATTTTAGACAGTTTGCAGATAAATTAAAGGTAAGTTAGTCTAATACAAGTAGGAATTGCAATATGAAGTGAGGTATAAACAGCCTTATGGGATATTTAGACAGAAAGTCAGGGAAGAGAATTAGATAGCAGTAAGGAACTAAGCGATGAAGGAAGAGTGAGGAGGTATAAGGAAGGGAGACGTACTTTTTCATATTTAGGGATATAGTTTATCCTGATTTTTAGCAAAACAAAGCTAGATTTTAGCTAGGAAGTCTTTTAGAGTGATTTTGAAAGATGGGAAGGAGTGTATAGACCTGATGGATTCAAGTAAAGAGTTCCAGGCTTTAGCACCCTTTATGAGTACAGACAATGCCCAACAGATTTGCTACGTTTGTAGACAGACAGGAGTTTTTATTCACTGGATCTCAATGACTATCTGTGAACATAGTTGTATAGAATGTTTTTTTAATGCTGGACAGGCAGATGGATGCTGGATAATTTTATAGCTGGTAAGAAGTTGCGTATGTGTTAGTTGATGTGGCAGTTCTAACCAATTTAGCCTTTTCAGTGCTATACAAAGGTGAGTTCTGAAAGGGGTATGTGCTGCAAATTTTGCAACTTTGTTATAGCATTGTTCAAGTTTTAATTTTTGTGAAGCCTTGTGGCTAATAGGATGGGAGTACCATAAAGAAGTGTGGGGAGAAGATAGGTAGTGGCAAGTGCTAGTTTATGATGAGATTTCTTATGCAATTTTGTATATGCAGGTCTAATATAAGATTATCATCCACTATTACCCCTTAGAGTTTACTATGTGAAGTGACTTCAATGGTTCTATTATCAAGAGAGAGGGCTTTAAATTTTGTTTTTTTCATGAGAGGGATTCAGGAAAAATATTTGGGTTGAGCATGAGTTGTGAGTTACAAAGCCATGTTTCAAGGGTTTTTCAAGCTTCCTGAGTAATTTTTTGAAGGTGTACCATGTTGTAAGATGTGCAAATGAGAGTCAAATCATCTGCATATTGTATTAGGATGGCCTGTTGTGTGGATGTATAGAGGGTATTGGTGAAAATGTTAAAGATGAGGGGACCAGGGATAGAGCCTTGTGGTACACCAGTGGTGACTGGAAGATAAGGAGAGAGCATGGAGTGCCATTTTACTGACTGATACCTATTAGGCAGGTAGTTTTTGAACCACAGAAGGGTCGGGAAAGAACGACCTAATAAGGACATTTGAAGTAAAAATTTGCTTTGAGAAACTGTGTTGAAGGCTTTAGACAAGTATAGAAATAAGAAAGACACTAGTTTGCCATTATTTCTAGCTCTATTGACAGTATCTATATAGGTTAGAAGAGCAGTGCTAGTACTATGGGAAGGATGGAAGCCATGTCATGTATGTGATAGGAGCTTTTTCTGCAGGAGATAGTCTTTTATTTATTTATTTGTCATTTATTGACCAGGGAAGTCCAACTAGGACAGAGGCTATTTTCAGTGGAGGCCTGGGGAAAAACACTCCAGACTCCAATGCTACTGACTGATACTTTTAGGAATCACTTGGAAGGTCATCAGCTGACGAGGGCATGGTTTAAGTTTGTTTAAGAGTACCTTTATATAGGATGTGGGCACAGGTTTGAAGGTAAAAGTGGATGTGGTGATATATAGCTGTTGGGCAGGACTGGGATTAGTTGTATGGGTTGGCATAACAGCATCAGCATTAGATGTGTGTGGGCTTTCTCATTTTTCTGTATTTTACTAGTGCTTCTCTGAATCTAAAGCTAAAGCTATGCATTCATTTGGGTTTTACAGATTCCACTGTTATTTTTCTGACCTCTTACATGGATTTATTGGATTCCTATTACGTGATCGAAGATGCATTCTGTCGAATGCATCTTGATCGAACATAAAAGAACGAAAAGGCAAAATAGAGAAGCGGCTTTTAAGTGAATTCTTTCCCTGGGAAAGAATTTGCTTGGCTGCTTCTGTTACTTTGTAATTTTTGGCACTGTAGTGCGATCTCGGAGTTGGTATATTTAAATAGGGGGGTGTGGCAGGGAGTGTGGGGGGGAGGGGAAGTCCCCCACTTTATGTAATGTTTTAAAATTTATTTTTGTTCTGAGGTTTCAACATTGTAAGCTTTCACTTACATGGGGTCGATTAATCATTGTTCGCTTTTTTAAGCATTTGATGATGTACTATAGACCTGATTAATCAGTATTGCTCATCTAATTATTTTAATGTCTTTTCAAATTCAAAACAAAAAGGCAGATTTCTCTAACTGTGTGAGTTGTAGCTAGAGCTTGTGGTAATTGAACCCACTGTGTGTGTGTGTGTGTGTGTGTGTGTGTGTGTGTGTGTGTGTGTGTGTGTGTGTGTGTGTGTGTGTGTGTGTGTGTGTGTGTGTGTGTGTGTGTGTGTGTTGGGCGAGGTCTGCACTTCTAGGAAGATACACACTACTGGCTAGAGAATAGCAGAAATGTAACACAGCCCTTATGTTTACACTTACAATGCCATGCCTCTCAAATGTCCATTTTTTGCCTCTTATGTTTGGTTTAATCCTCATAAATTCTTTGGTTTTGTGGACAAATGCCTCATAAAATGCAGGTGAACACACTTCCTGTTATTCTAGCTACTTTCTAAGTTTATAACAGGAAGTCAGGGACATGTTATTGGTATGGACAGGTGGAAACAAATCTGTTTTTTTATTCTGTCGCTGCCTTTTGCTGGTCAGTTCTGGAAGATTTGACTGACTAGTGTGAGATCCAACCTTAACAAGTTTAGCAGGGGTGCTTTACATTTATTAAGACTGGGTCTCATGCTATAGCAGTGCCTAACTTGATTTATCTTTTTCCAGATATCAGAACATAATCACTGCACTCCATGCATTCCAATAACATTAAATACAATTCAGTATTTTGTAATACTGAGAACATTTGCACTGTGCTTGTGGCAGCTGTTATTTTTTGAAAGACCTCTAGAGAATTTAGACTTAAACACTGGAGAACATCAGAGTCATTAAATGGAGATAAAAACAGTGATATAATGAAACAGAAGTAAAATTAAAGTAATTAGTTAATTTAATTCTTTAGGCTGGCTTGACTAAAACATGAAAGAAAATAAACATGCTAGCATGAAAATAAAGAACTTAACTTAGAAATGAGACAGCAATGTCTTACTGCATTTCTTTTCAGGCTTCAAAGAAAGAAAGAATGGTTTAATAAATGTTATGCTACAAATTTGACATTTAAACAGAAATACATTTTTATCATTGGTGAACACATTCTGTATGGTAGAAATCAAACTATTTATTAATCTAAAATTTAATCAATGCCAGTTAGAGATGAGTGTCAATTAATACAAATCTGATGATAAATTTCCTCTGTCCTTTCTTTGACAAATAATATATTTTCTGAAAAAACTCATACTAGAAGATATAAATATTGACTGGCAAAACCTTACCTCAGTCTTTCCCTCAGCTAGTATAAACATTTTTGGCAATACACAACTTATCAAAACAATGAATAGATTTAATAATTCTAACAGTAAAAGTTTAGTTTGGACTGGAGATTGGTCTCTGACCTAGTATATTTACAGTCTCTGGAACCTGTCCAAACTCGTTTAGTGACCACCTTCCAGCATATACCTATAGAAATCTCATGCACTAACATAACAGTCGCTGACTTAAAATATCTTGAAATCTTTAATTTAATAAAGACTCCTACATCAATAGATTAAAAGCCTTTAATTGGTCTGCACTAAAACTTCTTCCATTCAATGAGACAGTCAATACTTTTAATACCCTATTCTTAAATACTCTAAACACCAATGTCCTACTCCCCAGAAAAAGATTAAAAATGAACTACGCACCATGCCTCACTACCAGACAAAAACTACAATGCCTTATGCTTATATGTGCACCTAAAACTGTCTTCAACTCCATGTTACACAAGAAGTTTTTTCTTCAGTTCAGAAGTGGCTGCATAATGCCCAGTTTTTACCCAACCCTAAAAAAACCCCACAAAGTTACTGCTAATCTTCCCCAAATCATACATGCCTGATAAAGTGAATTTCAAAATGTTTTCGCCAGACAAAACTGGAATTAAAGTAGCCACCCATACAAAATTTCTTGGATTTATTATAGATGATAACCTTAAATTTGACCTACATGTTCAAAATTACATGAAAAAGGCAAACGAAAAATTAGGAATCCTCTAAAGGCATAAAAAAATTTCCTTAGCAACAGCGCCAAAATCCCTCTTGTCACTACTTACCTTTTCCCATTTCTCTTATAAGGTGCGACCATCCTCACCAATCATTAGGCTATTGTTAAAATAATACATTGTAGGCATGCTATAATAGTAATGTCTTTCAGCTTTTCCCAGTAAGGAGTCACCACAGCAGAACTCTGGTCCACTAATGATTGGCAGTGGACTTTTACAGTGCCAAGTTGCCAGCCCGATGCCCAACCTTCAAAGAAGGCACACCCATTCACGCATGCACCCACCTGCATATCTTTAAACATCACTCGACCATGGGGAGGACAGGCAGACTCCACACAGAAGGCGCTCCAGCTGAGAATCGAACGTGATAACCTCTTGCTGTGAGGCGACAATGCTAACCTCTGCACCATCGCGGCTTACCATAGGCATGCTATAATAAGGATACAAAATTTGCCACCAACAAACAGTACTGCATCCACCATTATATTGTATTGCCCTTAAGACTTTGAATTGTCTCAAACTGCCTCACCTGCCTTAGTCTTGCCTTAGTTGAAATGGAGCTTTAGCCAAAAGATTCCATGGCCCCCCTTTTACACAACACTCCCCCCTGCACTTCCTCAGTTTAGGGTCTCGGGGAGGAAACCACAACATCTGAGTAAAACCTACACAAAGGGTATATGCACAAACTACACACGGAAGGAACCACAGCTAAAATCTCAACCTGACAGCCAAGCACTGTTAGAGAGAAACTCTACTCTCTGTACTTATGTGCCATTGATCAGTTGGAAGCACACTCAGCCTGCTCAGAACATCACAGACAGTGACATATGCAGAATGCCAATATTTTTTGATGAAAAGTGAAAATAAATGTATAGCCAACTTGCTTCTTTTAGATACACTGCATCCTCTCCCCATACACAAAGTCATTTTCATCATAATTGACTCATATCCATCAACTACAACTACTTGTAAGACTTTGAATATACAATTCAGAACTTTTACTGAGAAGAAAATAATGAATGCATGTATAAATAACTGCCATTCAGCTATGTATCTTCTCATATGTTCATAGATAAGTACTATGTTAGCTCCCTTGTGGGCCATTTTAAGCTCAGCCAATTTCTGTTTTTGTTATCAAATTAACTCATCCCATTTGGTTAGAGTTTGCCTTACCCATCCAATGGTCAATAATTATATATTACCCTTAATAAGAATAACTGGAATCACACTATAGAAAAGTTGAGGGGACTCATGCATGGGATAAACATTTAAGAGCTGCCTCTGTCCATTAGTAGTACAGAGGGCAGTTGCAGGGTAAATTTTCTGTTTCCCATCCATAGATCCAAGTTTCACTTGAATCTGGCTAGGAGCAAACTTTTTTATGTGAATGAAGAATCAGTTTCAAAGCAATGGTAACCTCTGCAAAATATACCTGTCCCAACAAAGTATTCTGTTGATGTTGCAGAAGAGGTTTAGATTCCTAGACCAAGTATTTCTGATGCTATTTGACTTGCTGATGTGCAGTAAATCCATCAGTATTGGGTTGAAGGATGTCTGATATGCCCGTCACAGGTCACCTCTTATCAGTCTATAGGATACTAAGTATAGTGGCAGGGCTTTGAGTTGGTACATATAAAGCATGTTGTTTAGGCCTTGTGTCCATTTAGTAAAGTAGCTCTGTGGGTGTTCCATTTGCTGCATCTGTCTCTACAGATATGTGCAAAAGGGCAGATCATATTCAATGACTGGCCTAATGAGGGCTGAGTAAAGTGGGTCAATGACATCCTTAGATCTAGACACAATCTCTTGGTTTATAAGCTGTACAAAATAGAAGGACTTTCTTAGAACAATGGATACATGTTGGTCAAAGTGTAAGTCACTGTCCACATAACTTTCCAAATCCCGAACAACTGGATCAAATTTTAGGAGTGTATTTTTAGTGCAGTAGTGCCCTGAGATAGATGACTTCCCAAAGGATACAACAATACATTTTTTGGCATTCAGTTTCAGTCCATGATTTTGGCACCAGTTATTTATTTGAGACAAACTTTCTTGCAGGATGGCTAAGTCATCTGGAGATTCAATGACTGCTCTTAGCTTCCAATCATCTGCAAACTTAGTCAGACAGAGCCCTTTTGTATTGGGTTTTATTTCAGAAAAGTAGATTCCAAACAATAGAGGCCCCGGCACAGAACCCTGAGGAACTCCACTGATGACTGGTCTCTTTGTAGAGATAATTTCCCCTATTTTAATTTCCTGCATGCTATCTGTGAGCCAGTTGGCAATGCAGCTGTTGAAGTAGGATTTATTACCAGGTATTTATCTTTGTTACTATGCCTCGGTGGGGAATTGTCTCAAAAGCTGTGGCCTAGTTGAGGTAATTGGTGTGTGCCACATTGCTTTGGTGATATTTTCAAATAAAAAAATCCATCAGGTTGATTAAGCATGACCTGCCCTTAATGGATCCAAACTGAGACAGATCCAGTGTCTGGAGGTTCCCTATGTCCTAATTGATTAGTTCCATGATAAGTTTATCCATGGTTTTGCATATGAGGCTGGTCAGACTTACAAGTCTGTAATTGTTTGGGTCTGTGGAAGGTCCTCCCTTATGCAGGAGAATGACTGTAGGTGTTCTCCATTCACTTTTTTACAAAACCTGTATCTCAACTCACTGTTGTCAGAATATGGTGAGCAATGAAATGGAACTGCACCCCCACTCCAACATACCTTTCAACCTTTTAGCTCAAGAATAAAGTAAAAATCTGAAAAATAATGGGAGACAAAAGATCAAAATCAGGTACAGTAACTTGAGAAGATACATTCTACTGTGTGCCATCACACTCCTAGAAAGTTCCCTGAACAGGCTTTGCAGTAACATGATTTTTAATGCTGTTAAGTCTAAAACTGAAATATCTCTCATTATATAGAAAATACAGTTCTTGTTAGTATGCCATAATAAAACACAAACATTATGAGTAAGGGATTAAAATATGATGCAAAATTGTAGTCATTCTACAAAAACAGGAACATCTATGCAGCTTACACATTACATACATTACACATACAGGCATGCACACACACAACCACACACGCACACACTCACCCCTACACCTGACTTTCAATTATGACCACTGGTATAACCATAGGGGAAATTTAGTAAAGCCTACATCATCTTATTTACCATGTAGGCATCGTGCCACACTGCTTACATGAAAGTAAGCAGGTTTGAAATTCAGTGACCACTGCTGAGCGGCGTGCACAAGCTTGCCAGTGCAGGAAGTTCCATGGCATGCAAAATCACCTCATAAAGAGGTGAATCTCATGCTAATGAGGCAAGTAGAGTGATCCAGCAAGCAGAAAGGCAGCCCTTCAGAGCCCATGTCAGTGTCCGTATTGTACATGGAAAAATTCTGTGTACAGAAATGTAGACAGTCAAAAGAGGCTACAAAATGTAAATAGATGGACATAAATAGCATACCACAAACAAAAATGAGAGAAACTATCCTTTGTGTGTCATAAAAGTTACAGGAAAATATGTTAATATAATATATTTTTTTAATAATCTGGGCATGTTTGCGTGGCATGCCACAGTGTGCAAACATGCCTTATATAACAAAAAAAAGTGGAAAACACAAATCAATATTATGATAGAGAAATTGATTACTGGTCCCTGTGTGGAGCACCTACAATAGTGCATTGGTACTGTTGCTAAAGCGATAAGGCTTAGAAGTGTGTAGTTTCCAGGTTATGAGCACAGATCCCTATGCAAATGATGGTGGAGTTACTGAATAGCAAAATGGAGTATTTGTGTCCACATATCCCCTCCGTATAAGTAGAAAACGATATTTGTATCCACAGAGGAGGTAGCTGACAGGAGAGGGTGTGTCAAAGACCTGCTAAGCAGATTGTAGCTTAGCTGCACTTATTTGTGTGGCGCACCACTGTGCTGAGCGTGACAAGTTTGGGGGGTGTGTCCACTGACTTCTAAGCTATGTTTACCAATGGGGGCACACGTTTCCACGTGTTTGTGCAATACACCTCTATGCTGCGCTTGGAAAGTTTGGGGGTGTCCAGTGAATGATACGCTTTGTTTACCTGCATGCCACACATTTGCGTAGTGCATCGCATTGCTGAGGGTATCTAAAAGGCAATGATGTATTAATTAGTTGTGACCCTTGTTTAACTTGAACTAGGGCCAGTAAATGATGTTAATGATATACAAGGCAGGTGGAATGCATCATAGGTAACCAATCACACAGTCAGCACCTACAGTAGAGCCTTATAAAGGTTGCATACACCATACATTATGACTTTTTACCCATACTCTACACCAATAGAGTACAGACGTGGGAATTTTAAGTGAAAGAATGCTAGGGGTTGCTGCACGTCTGCTACATCTGTATATGTTACATGCCAAAATCAATGCTGCTGCTAGTGCTGCTGATAATAGACAGAGAAGGAAAAGAGTGATCAGGCCCAGGGTACCTTCCAGGATCTACATGAGCTGTAGATTGTAGAGTGCTACAGGGTGGACAGGGACATAACACAAGAACTCACTGAGCTCTGCCTCCCTCAGCTCAGACCCAGAGCCATCAGAAGAGAACCCATCCCAGTGGAAACAAAGTTATGTTTAGCCCATAGGATAATAGCCACAGATACCTTCCAAAGATAAACTGTGGACATGATGGAGGTCTCTCAGGCATCAGCCTCCAGGGTACTCCACCAGTTCCTGGATGCCATGTTACCACATGCCAGTGAGGACATTTATTTTCTCCTCACCCCTAAGGTGAGGGCCAGCAATATACAACACTTCTACTGCGGTACTGGGTGCCATAGATTGCATTCATGTACTCATCAAGGCACCACACAGTGAGAAGGGTAGAATCTACATCAACCCCAAATGGTACCACTCCATCAACTGCCAGGTCATGTGCAATGCCCAGGGCATTATCATGAATGTGTGTGCTGGCAGCCCTGGCAGTTATCATGATTTCCATATCTGGCATACATCACAGCTGTGCCAGATGTTTGCTAGGGGGGACATCCCACATGGCCATTTACTGGGGGATGCTGGCTATGCCTTGGAACCATGGATGATGACACCCATCAGAAATGCATGCACACTCATGGAAGAATGCCATAATGAAGCACATGCACAAACTAGGAACACCATAGAGCATGTGTTTAGGCTGTTGAAGTCATTGTGCCAGTGTCTCAATATATCTGGTGGAGCCCTGCAGTACTCTCCAGCCACATGTGCACATATGTTCACAGTATGTGCCATGCTACATAATATAATCCTGTGGAGAGAGCTGCAACAGCATCAGCAAGGGGAAGGGATACACAGCCCCCCACTAGTGCCTAGGTCACCACAGCCACACTCACAAGAGGACTCAGAAGAGGAGCCCCCTGATGATGTCCCTGTACGCAGACATAGGCATGCCCAAAATGCCTTGGCATTAGCTAAGCGATAGCGCATAGCACATTCACTAACAGCCAAGGGCCCTAGGGACTGACAACTTACTCTTATTCACATACATATAGTAAAGGTGTTGATGTCAGGCAACACAGACAACCTGTTCCTATCCATGTATTGGTTGTGTAATGTTTGCATCAAACAGAGTGAGCCCTGAACTACAGGTCTCTCAACTGCTGCATTCGCAAGGTAAATCTCTAAGCTACACACTAATTGTAAGGATTACTATAATATATCATATGTATGGATCTGCTGCTGTTATGCAAGGAAATATAGTGGGCTAATTGGACCGATGTAGCATCCACATGGGACTACAGATACCCAGTCCAATAGTATGTGTTCCTTAATAGTCACTAGGCCTCATGGTTGGAATATTCACTATATCAGTCAAGGGAGATGTCAAAAAGTGGGCTCACATGATATTTGGACTACTGTATATCCCAACAGATAATGTGCTGTTGTTCCCCCACCCCCAACACAGCAGTGTACCAATACACTGCTTTAACAGAAAATTACCTATGGTATATCAGTGGACCAGGCAATCTCAGGGCTGTAACATATATATTGCTCACAGCATTGGATGTCTGTCCTCATGCAGGATAATAATGTACATATTTATGGTGTTGATTGTGTGATGAAAGACTGGTCTTCGTCTGGTGTCCTGAGTGGCTCAGTGGAGTAGGGAAGCTAGCATGGGTGATGATGTTGATGGTTCTAATCTAAAGTTACTTACATCTTTTGCATGTGAGGTAGTACTATGTTAGTGTTTTCACAGACTGTCATACCTCTTCATGCAAGACATCTGGACAAAGCCAGTAAGACTGGGGGAACAAAGGCCCAAACACAGGGACAGATTTCAAATATTGCTCCCATAAACCTAGAAAATCACTGGAAGTAAATTGTTGCATTATTACATATGTTCTGAAGGATATAATGTCTGAAACACAAATGTTTGTCTGTAAGTAATACAATTTAGTGACATTAATATTCAATAATTCACCACAAGACCGTAAATATATGAGGAACAGACCAAACATATGTGGCAAAACTCTGGACACTCTATGGAAATCAAGACAGTTGAGAGGTATGCAGACAGTCAGTCTGTTGGTGGTGTAACATTACCAATGGAAATCACAGATTAAGTACAGCACACAGCTGGGGAATGCTGTGGACAGTTTGAGTGAAGTGCAGTACTGCAAAAACAGGGGCAGATGTTAATGTCTGTAACATACACAATCCCGAACTGCAGCACAGGTAGGTGTGTACTGGAGTCATCTTATAAGTACTGACCATCCCACTGGGCATGCCCATACACTTAGTTAAAATGAGTGCAATCATGTTGCCCCTTCATCAAAATGACCTGCTATGTATAAATGTCTATACATACAGATACACATCTACATATCCATTTGCCACTATCTCTCTCTCTCTCTCACACATGCATAGTATATCTATTGCTATGTAGTGTCAAATAGATATGTACTGATATATGTGTGTGTGTATATATATATATATATATATATATATATATATATATATATATATATATATATATATATATATATATATATATATATATATATATATAGCTATATATATTAAAATGATGCAGACATCCCCCATATATCTACATAACACATATACATATCATACACACATGCAGCTACAGTTATACATACATCCCTGTTATATACATAAATATGTGTGTGGATGTCTGTATTGTCTGATATATCCTAATAATGGTGAGTAAATCTCCACGTCACACAGCCATACTGTTGCTCAAAGGATCCAAGCTGAGGGTGCAAAAGTACAAATTCTACTTACCCACAGCCCCCTGTATCTGCTGGACATCACCACATAGACAGATGCAGGTGAGCAAGTGTATAATGTTGTCAATGCATGTATGAACAGAGCAACTTGTCTCTGCCCACAGGTATGTCTATATAACGGCAAGCAACCACATACTGTCATACTGGTAACTGTACACATATAGCTAGGATAATTACAGTTATCCCACTGCTAGGATACTAGACGCAGTTAACATTATGAAGCAATATCACACTGCAGGCCACAGATGCTGGTAAACACAGGCCTAGACTGTGTAATGCACAAGTACTGTGCCTGCAATCACGCATGAAATAGACTTAATGTGTGGCGCATGTGCTAAGTTCTGTGGTCTATAGTGCAGAAGACTAGATAGGCAGGGGTTCTAATCTCACTCCAGCCCACTTTATGAGTAGCTGTGTCAGTGTCTGTGTGTGTGTGTGTGTGTGTGTGTGTGTGTGTGTGTGTGTGTGTGTGTATTCTCCTGCAAATGGGCAGACATGCCCTCATGGGCTATCCACCTGCAATTATTATGCACTTTTTGGCCCTTTAACTTGCTGCTGGCTTCCACACTGCCCTCTTCTACATGGCCTGATTATGTCAGCCACCTTAAGACTACCAGCTGACAGTGTAATACTAAATGCAAGCTGTGGTGCATGTGGTAAGTACCATGATCTGTAGTGTATAAGACTAGATAGGTAGGGGATCTAATCTCACTCCATCCCACTTGGTGCATGTGTACATATATATCCATATGACATAACCTTGGTAGCCTAGACATATGTAGGGTTTTGCAGTGTTTTATTTGTAGCGGGGGATGTGTCCCCCCCAAAGGACTGACCGCAAAAAAGCCTACCTATGTCATCAAGCATAACATGTCCTAAATTGATAGTACTAGGAAACATGGGGTGTGCTGCGTGCACCTTGTACTGTTAACTGTAGAATGTACCATTACATATGTGTGCACACCTACATACAGCCAACCTGTACTACGTGTGTACCTTGGCATGTCCTGTACACATTGATTGGAAGTGGTGCTAGCATCAATATAGCCATGTGTTTATGTGAGCCTTTTAGAGCATTTTACAACATGTTACAGAACTGTGGGATTTATCAGTTGAATTCAGAGAGTACTGTAGCCTTTGACCATCACTGGTCGGAAAGATGTGGATGCATCCACTGTTGTACAACCAATAACGACAGGTTTGGGACATACATCCCAGGCTGGCACTGGTACACTGAATGTGGCAGTCATCACAGCTATTATTGTGTACAATGGCACCCTTGCCATGTCACTACACAGTCATATCGTACAATTGTAGCAGCCACTCAGATTCCAAGTTACACCAATACACATTGTAGAGAACATGTCCTATGGAGTTCATGTCAGGACCATACATGTGTAGTCTGTCTCCAAAATGCTATGGAGAGGATGTGTATGGCTCCATACAGGGAGGTGTCAGTTCCCACTGTGTACCTTCCATGTATCCATGACAGGACTAACACATGTGTCACCTGTGCTACACACCAACAACATCAGTGTGGTATGCATAGTACATGCTGGTGAGACAGGTATGCAACACAGGCAGTACACCCTACATGAGACAGCCCCCCCATGCATGTCCCACACACATCTGCTGTGACAAACATCATGTTCGGGTTACACATTGGGATGCAGAACACAACGATCATTACTGTTGCCAGGCAACTGTTGGTACTGGACACAGGATATATGTAGATGTGTCATCACCATCAAAACCCTGGTGGCACTTATGAAGGGTATGAGACCTTCTCATAGATTAGGATGCATTAATTGTTGAATGCCAACATTGCCCTTGTTAGCCTGTCATACACATATGAGCCTATGGAGCCATGCAGTTATAGTGCTGTACATTGCTGACGACATATGTCCACTGTGCTGACATGCCATCCAGTGCTGCTTTATTTCTGTTGTGTATCCATAGGCTATCCCAACAGACTCCTGTAATAGAAACATAAACAGGCCCATGACACACCTGTCATTGTGTAACTATATACAACCAGTTCAACAACATACAACATGAAAACCACAAGAGGTACACAAATGTATGTGGCGTACCTGTGACAAATGCCAGCATACAGTATCTCTTTTTAACCACTACAAGTTGCATGGTAAATGAACACTGCATTACACAAGTACATGTCAAGTAATATAGTCAGCCTGTGCATCAGACCCATAGCTTCGTTTCCCTGCATTGATGTCAAGGATGATAGGGATGTGGCACAGGTATGATCACTTGCACAGGGTGTTGTGTGGGATGCAGGAGGCCTTGGCTGGCCCAAATGGTAGACAGCATGTGTGTGAGTCGGGGGGGGAGCATATAAGATGGACCATGGAGAAGTGCTGTGTGTGTCTGTAGGTGACCTGCAGTTAACAGTGGTGTGTGAGTGTGGACATGTACACAGTAAACTTCACTGCTAGTCCTACATGTGTGTATGTTGGACAGCTTTGAACCATACATGGTCGAGATGACAGTTCACCGTCTCCAGCCCAGAACACGGGAACTGGGTCTGTCAAGAGTTGCACTGGCACCTCCATGCCCAAGGTCAGAAGTAGTGCTAGTACCAGATGGTGACTGCTGTCTGCTTGGAACATGGCCCCCACAGGACCGCTCAAGACCACAAGTCCACACTTCCCTCTGTAGCACAGGATATACTGCCATGATGGGAGTATGAGTGTGCATGACCATGTGGACTCTCAGCAGATGGTGCTGATGACCTACTTCCACAGATCTGATGCCCAACTCCAACCCCACTTTCCAGCATAAACAATGTGTGGTCCTAGACAGACACTGTTTCAGCCCACCATCTGTCCACTGCATCACAGAACTGTTCCAGGGTGTCCTCAATGTGATGGAGGCTGTCAGTGATGTCAGACTGTGTGGCATCCATAACCATAAGCATATACCTGGTGTTCCATTCAGAATGTGCCTGTGCCTCCATGATGGCCTGAAACATGTGCTGTGTGACCCATGATGTGACGCCTGCAACAGGTGATGGCTGGACAGCAGGCCTCTACAAGCACCCCTGTCAATCTGCCTGTGTGGGACCCCACCAGCTCTCTGGCTATGGCCAGTGTCTACACTCACTAGAGCCATAGTTGCCACACTTTTCTGTTCAATGTCTCCACCCCCTGACTGCCCAATATCTGTGGCCTCTGGGAATGGGGTATGTGTGGGCATACAGACTGTGTGCAGTGACAATGGGGGCAGAAGAGTGATGTCTGCCTCTGGGACAGATTTAGCCCTGACACCCCCACCTGTGCCTCACTGTGGCCACCATAATCATCAGTGTCTTTGGAGACACTGACATCAGGCTGTATAGGGGACAGACTCCAACTCCCACAGTCACCTGCAATAAGAATGATAAAGGCAGTACATTAATACCTTCACTATTCTGTACAAAAAGCATCCAAGACTAATAACATTGAAGACCCACAACTGGATTAGCAGTCAAACAACTTCCTTCTCTGCCTTCATCCACAAAGCACTACCTTGGAACACCACTCAAATTCAACTCAGGACCTTTATAACCATCACATGACGTAACTCATGTTAAACATGACCATTAATATTTACCTTTTACTTACTCAGTATGATACTATAATTGGAACAACATCACATAAAAACCAGTACAACTCTCTTCACAGTTATATGGAATTACACATTTCACTGCCTAATGTATTTGCCTTCAACCTGTTGTATTTTAAAAGGCATTTTAGATTCCTTGTCTCATTTAAACCAGGAGCCTTATCTGCTCCTACCTGTAACTCCAAAGTGTATCTATTTGTTGTGCTACTTTCCTGTGACTACCCCATCTCAAAACCTTAGGTACATCTTCCAGACTGGCATTTAAAAACATCCTACGCTGTTTACACACATAATTACGTGTACATAGGGCATTATTCTGGCCCTTAACTGTACTAGACTATAATTGTTCCTAAGAAAACAAGTGTCATACTTACCAGGGTCAGTACCATTGACTTGGACAATACCTGATGGATCTGTGAAAAGTTGAGGGTGGGGTAATATCAGTTCCACCGCATGTTGCAGCACAACTAAGTAATATGTCCATATATCTCACATTTACAGTAGCTACTGTGTTACTTGTTGTATTGGTCCCAATCTGCATATGAGTGTATACCTGAGGTTACACCCCCCCAAAGAACAAATACCTGACCTCCACAGAAAATTTTCTGCAGTCTGATATACTGACTGCTACAGTATTACAATGCTGATCACAGTAAGCTTACCTGCATGCTCCTCAGCTTTGGAAACTGTGGCACCCACCTCCACAATGTATGGAGTGATGGATGTCTGGGAGGTGTTGCATGTGCCTAGGTACTCCAGGAATTCCTCAGTGGATGACAATTGCTGTTCTGCTGCAGGCAGTGGTGACAGCACAATCCCTGGCTATATCTGCTACTCATCGATGTGCAGTATTAATCATATCAGTTACCTGGTGTTGAACCTGCTTATATGTCCTGCCCTGCTGGCCCATGGCATTAACATCATGGACAAGGTCTGACCACAGTGCAGCCCACTGTTCCCTATTATGTCTCACCTTGGATAGCAGTATGTCATGATGCTGCCCTAGTTCTTGCAAATTAGCTCATTCTCCGCATCCGAGAAGGGTGGGTGTCATATTTGATACATTATTCCTTCAAGACAACACAAGGAGAGCACATTACAGGATCAGATAGGGGTACATCCACTATGTACAGATACATCAAGGGCAAAATGGCTGGCACTATCCACTGCTTGCTCACACATGTCATAACCCAAAGTGTGATAACATACAATGTGTGTGGATCCAGCTGCAATAGTATCAATAGTGAGGTATTTCTCTGTGTGCCATGAGAAATCCTGCTGTATGATCATACACCCAACACTCCAGTTTATGGTGGTGAGTCCAATAAGGCCAACCACCAAATAATATATTATAAGACCAGTGAAAGACAGATAGCAGTGTCCTATTACAACCACTGTGAATGGACAGTCCAACAACAGCAGTGTGCCACAATGACAAAAGACAATGCAACCTTGGAGTATTGTATGCCCCCTGTAGGTCTAACACAGCAGGTGATCAATGGCATGTCATTACCACACATATAAGACAGGCTTACTGCTATGATCCCTATTCCCCATACCTGTATCCTCCTATCTGCATCCTGTTATACACACTAAACAGTTACATACCTGGTGGAGTGCAGTACTCCTCTGTTGAAATGTGCTACTAGTAATGTTTAGCAAAGGTGTGTTCTGTGTGAGTAAGGTCTCATACAGAATGGTTCCCCATAGCCAGCTGCCTGCCTTGTAAATATGGTCCCCAACAGCAGGTGATTACCTCTAAACCAATCTGTGGTTCTGAAATGCTAATTGCAGGTAAAACAGCTGAATTGCACTATCATTAGCCAATGGCATGCAGCCACTGTGCAATATATAAGGCCTTCATGCAGACCTGAACCCCTTTCTTAACTATTGAGATGGACTCTACTGGAGTATGGAGACTACATCATCACAGAGGGTAGATCTGTAGTAGAAACCTTTACATAGGCTGCAGCTGCTGCTGTAGGTAGTAGACATAGGCAGAGAGAATGAACACTTTGGAGGACAACAAGCTGTAAGTGTGTCTGTGGCAGCTGTGGTAGCCTTGTTGTATAGGTAGTGCCAGGGTGAGGGTACCCTTTACACTCCAATTAAAGCACGTGTTTAAGGTACGTATGTTAGGCAACTGTGTCAATAACAGAGTACTAAGCAAAATATAGTACTGCTATATGGCTATGTGAAGTGTGTCCCTTCCTGCAGGCCTGAGACTTCATGCACTGAAAAGCAGTGGCAGCTTAATGCAGTGTGCTGCAGGCAGAGGTCTTTGTTTTGTACATGTGACTTACAATGTTAGAAACACATATACTCATTATAGCTGCATTTAGCTGACCTTAGTGTAGCTGTACGATGTGGAGTGAGGCAGAGCTCCACTCTAAAAAATATAAAGAAAAGAAAAAAGGGGAGATAGGAAAGTGGTGAAATGAGAGAAAGCAGGGGGAAAACATATTGAAAGGCAGGGGGGTATTTGCAGTAAGGGTGTAAGAAAGAACCATAATTATCCATTTCATATACATCAACAACTGTACACTTTGACAGATTTGTAGATGAATTTGGATTCTCAAACCCCAGGGAAACACTGAAAACAACATAACTGAATTGTCAAGCCAATTGGACCGAATTATGTGTGTCCAGTGAACACATGTGAAATGGAGAGCTATGTATAGAACAATATTTTTCATGGGACAGGTGCCCATTTTTTTAAGGTGAGACTGGAATGTTGGGGAAGGGACATAGGTATGTGTGGGGGAGGTAAGTTGGGTAGGTGAAGATGCATTTGCAAACAGACAAGACAGACAAAACAGAAGACAGTGGCTGTCTGTGACACATGAGGGGGATGAACACCATGGATAGGGAGGGTGTTGTGGAATCTGAGTCCCATGTGCCTCCAGATGACAGCAGCATGACTCATGTCTCCACCAGTGGAACTGCCGGCACTGGTCCTTCACTGACCCAAGGGTGGCTGTGCTGGAGGCTGGGCACCAAGGTAAGGCTGCCCCACCAGGTCAGCCAGGATACCCTCAATCTAGCACAGGCAATGGTCATAGCCATGGTGGACTATCCTGTGCACCAGGACTGATAGCTCATCCCGGTTGACTATTCTCCCTCTGCCACCACTCACAGAGGGGGACTGGGCCCCATCCCCTTCAGCAGTGCTACCAGACCCAGAAAGTAGTGCAGGGGTAGCAGAGGGATGTGCAGGGACCCAATGCCATGGCCAGTTGAGGCAAGGTAGATGGATCAGCTGGAACTGGCAGAGAAGAAAATTCTGAGCATATCAAAACAATCCTGTCTTGGTTTGTGATGTGTTGTGAAGTTGACTGGTAAGGGAAGTTTTATTTATTTTTACTGTTAAAAGGAGGTGCGACTGCGAGCTATAGTGAGCAGAAGCTACTGCAAGTAAAGAAATTACAACTTCTGTCTGGCTGGCAGAACTTGTATGGTCAGAACAACTTTATTGTATTTTATTATTTAGGTGGATATTGCTGGTATAATTTTTGCACAGAAGTTGATTTAAGTTCCTTTGAATTCTTTGCTACTGACTTTGTGTAATTTTTTCCCTTTGCAATATTTTATTCAATTAAAGCCGAATATGGATTCCTTAAATGAGTATGCAATTAATGATTTGCTAATGTACAAGTATCTTGTACAGTGTAATAAATGCTATGCATATTTAAAGGTAACAGCTGATAACACTGGTGATCTTTGTTCCTCATGTCAGAAGTTGGATGATTTGCTTACCATGGTTAGAAGCAAATCTCGACTTAATGATGATGATTGCACATGTGTAATTGGCATGGCTTGGAGAACTGTTGTATCATATATTAACGACTGGACTGATGAACTAAATAATGTTAGGAAATGATGCATCTATTTTCTGCAAAGAGCATTCAACTCCTATGAAACATGATGAGGCCCCTGAAAACTATGGAATTGTGGATGCAAGTACTCAGCAATCTGGGGATCTGGTTTGTTTAGAAGGAAACAAAAAAAGAAAGAAAGGAAGAAGTTCTCAGCAAATAACAAGGAAGAAAAAGAAACTGACTAATGACTGTAAATGAAGGAGAATACATAGTAAAAAGGATTCTGCTTTGTTATGTAACACACTGATGACAGGAAATGAAGATATCTGTCTATCAGAAAATCCTTAGTCTACAGAAAAAGGCATCACCTTTCCAATGGAAAAGGTAGAAAAAAAAGGCAAGGGGTAGGTGAAAAGGAAGAAATTAAAACTGAACGTGGAAGGATTGAGGAACATTACTGTAAGAAAAAAAGACAGATGTTGACTACATGGCTCAAGCTGTGGATTTACAATGCCAGCTGAATGAGAATTTAATAGGCAATGATTACAGTGGAATTAATAAGACTAATAATGATGAAGATCTATCCTTCATAACACCTGATCGAGCAGAAATTACTGTATTAGAAGCTGAAGATTCTTCAGGGATGGTCAACAAAGATATTCTTGTAATTGGAGATTCAGTTATTAGAGGAACTGATACTTATATTTGCAGAGATGATAATGAACATAGAGTAGTGTTATGCTTGCCAGGAGCAAAAATAGAAGATGTAAAACAAGCCTTGGAATGCCTTAATGTAAGGAAGTATGGATCTATTTTTATTCATGTTGGTACAAATGATGTCACCAACAAAGATTCTCTGTTAGTCAGGAACTGACAGCCCTCCTAGATAGTGTAGCTTGCACTGGTGTTAGGACATATTTTTCAGAAATCACCTATAGAAAGAATAGTCAGGTCTCTGTGAATGAAAAGTTTTTTTGTATAAACACCAACATGGAAAAAATGTCTTGTTTTAAAAAATGGAAATGTGTAGAGCATCCAAGCCTTCTTTTGGGCAGGATGGTGTGCATTTGTCTAGATCAGGGAAGAGAACATTTGCAGCAGATATTTTGCAATATTTGACAAACACTACCCAGGATTTTTGCCAGGTCAAAAATGTAACAGTTCACAGATAGCAACATTTACTGCATCTCTGATGGTTGTTAATGCTAGGAGCATTAATAATAAAGTTTTTTTATTAGAAAATGTGCTACGTTCCCACAAGATTGATGTTGTTATAGTTTGTGAAACATGGTTAAAGAACAATGTCTGGAAAACAGTTCTGTCAGGGTATACATGTTTTTACTGTAACAGACATTCTAACAAAAAATCAGGTGGAGGTGTTATGACAAGAATTAAAGATAGCTATGAGACTTGTGATTATTACATGTTTAATGATAACACCAGTACTATAGTCTGTTTAACTGTGGCAATAAAGACAACCTGGAACATATAACAATTGTTGGAGTGTACAGCCCACCAAAGTCAAGTGCAGATGACCTAGAGGAATTCATACATTTCTTATATGAAACACAGGAGGGAAAATAATATTAGCTGGGGACTTAAATTTACTAGAAACAGACTGGAATAATATTGATTCAACAACGTTAGTAAAGACATTATTCACAAAGTATATTCAGGAACAATAAATGCTTCAGATTATAAAAAAAAACCTACCAGGGGACGAAATATACTAGATATTGTTTGTGTTCCCAAAGAAATTACTGTAACTTCAAGTCAAGTTTTACCACCATTAATGTGCAGTGATCATGGGGTCATAAAGGTTAATTTGTTGCTAGTTAATTCTGCCAAACTGAAATCTAAGCCAATGCACAGAAGGTTAATTACAGATTATAGGGAAGCAAAACTGTTACTATATAAAACTAACTGGAGTGAGGTGTTCAGTGGAAAAACTGCAGATGGAATGTGGAAAGATTTGAAAGAGAAATTGTTTGAGTGCAAAAAGTAAAAAAAATGCTTAACATCAGGATCTAGGCACACAACATCAGGGGAGTATATTTCCATAAGAACAAGATACCTGATTAAGGTGAGAGACAAAAATATAAGAAATGGAAGAGAGGTCAAACTACATCTTTGAAAACTGAAATAAACAAGCTGGACAAACAGATTGAGCATAGTGTTAGACAAGATCAAGAAAATTTTGAAGAAAATTTATATAAAGATATTGAGCATAATAGGAAACATTTTTATAGATACGTAAGATGTGGAAGGAGTAAAGATACACAAACTGATAAACTGTGTGCAGATTCTAAAATTTATTCTTAGACACAACAGATTATAGATATATTTGCAAAATATTATGCAAAACAGTTTGGCTCCAAAAAAGGGGTGGTAAGTTGTCCTAGTGATATCCATGTAACCCCAGATATTGGAATCAAATTAGATTATATTGAAAAAGAACTGTGCAAACCAAACAAAGTGCAGGGAGGAGACAGAATAAGTAACAATGACCTGAGAACACTTAAGCAAGAACTTACACTGCCATTACATCTATTATTCACTAGGTCATATAAATATGGGAAGATTTCTCAAGATTGGAGACATGCACTTATTAAACCTGTCTTTAAGGGAAAGGGGAGTAGGACAAACCCAGAATCATATAGACCCTTAAGTCTACTTTCATGTTGCGGAAAAATAATGGAGAAGGTAATACTGGATAAGTTATTGTCAGAACTGGATAGGGTGGGACTTGAAACCATATATCAGCATGCATATGTTGAAAATAGATCTATTACTACCTGCAACATGATGTTCTATAACAATGTAATAACAGCTATGAATGAAAAAATTGTGCTGTGATGTGATTTATATAGATTTATCTTCAGCATTTGACAGGGTCATGCACAAAACACTCATCAATAAATTAGTACAACTAGGTATTGATGTACTGTTGATAAGATGGATAGCTGCATGGCTTACAAATAGGACATGGCAAGTATTACACACCAACTGGACAGGTGAAATCCTTGGTTACAGTTAAGGTGTCGCACAAGGCTCTATACTAGGCCCTTACTTGTTTAGATTGTATCTTTCAGACCTTACTTTTTCATCTGAGGTGTTTTACAGTCTATATGCTGACAACCTAAAATTGGGTAAACTGGTTACAAGTGTTACAGATAAGGCATGTCTGCAAAATAATTTGACTAACTTGATCATTTGAGCACAGGAGGATAATATGTTGATAAATACATTAAAAACTAAGCATATGAGATTTGGGAGACATAAACTGAAAGGTGAATATTTAATTTAGCACACAGTGATTGAAACTGTAGACTCATTTAAGGACCTGAGTATATGTGTAGATTCAGCTATGAGTTTTTCTAATCACATCAACCAATTGGCTAATGATAGTTATAGAACTATAGGTTGTATAAAAAGATTTAAGTCTAGGAAATCAAACATAATGAAGTCATTGTTTGTTATTTACATTAGAACCAAACTTGAGTATGTAATAACAATATGGAAACCCTATAGGAAAACAAGCATGAATAAACTGGAAAGAGTACAGCGGAAATATACTAAGGGCATCCATGGATGTGAAAATCTAAGTTATTATGAAAGACTTAAATATCTGAACTTGTACAGTGTCTCTTATAGATATTTAAGAGGAGATCTTATTCAGGTATATGGGGCATTTGGGACAACTACCTCTGGGAATGTTTGGGGTTATCAAAAAGTACTAGAGAATCATCAGATAACATATGTAGAAGATTCTATAGGAATGGGAAGTGTACTAATTGGCTCTCTGACAGAGTAGCTGATGCATTGAACAGACTACCAAATTACATTAAAGCAAGTACTAGTTTAGATATTTTTAAGAACAGCCTGGACATTTATTATGGGAACAAGTGTTTTGGCATATTGGCAAGCTAGAAGGGCTTTAATGCCCGTGCTTGAAACATTTGTATTTATTTTATTTATTTTACATTTGTTAACCGGGCTAGTCTGGCTGGATACATGTCCATTTGAATCTGTATGTATGTATGTATGTATGTACCTTGACATGCTGTGGTAAATGAGGTAAAGTAATAAGTTACGTTTAGTAACAACCAAATCATTGTTACTAGTAACAGAATGGAACATCATATTTATTAATCCAAATAAATATTAATGTATAATATGTGCACAACATTATGTAACATAACAGTCAGTATGGTAGCATACCAGTGTAAAGTAAATCATAAGGCCAACAAAACAGTTTAACAAAATATGTTAATATTGAATCATAATAAAACATAACAATAATCAACCACATTTTCCAAAATATAGTTAGATTAATAAATTATGTTAATATTAACTCATAATAATGCAAACAATAATGAATAAATTAAGATGAGGGATGGGGAGAGAGAGAAAAACATTCCATTAGTGACATTCCAGATGAAACCCCTGACAACACTGGTCATACATACTTCTACAAGTGTGTACTGACAGTTGTGACTACAGTGACTACAATTCTCCTATAGCTGTTATAGCACATACATATGCCTCAAGCTGATAGCATGGGACAATAAGGGCCAAGCACTTACAAATGCAGGTACAGAACTACTCAGAATGGTTTCACATAATGTGGACTTATATAACTTCCAGGGTGCTCTGTAAATGGATTTGGTAATACATTGCATTCCAGGTAATAATTACTCTAGTAACCAAGTAACAGATGGATTAGTCAGTTTTAATTACATTACTAGAAATCTTGACACTTGAGAGGCATGTTTGTGTACAGTAATTAAATTAGACAGCCATCGTTCCATTCTCACAGCACTGTGCGAGGCATAGTACAGCTAAACGGACAGCTTAACACTTTAAGAAAATCCAATAAGCGAAAGAATCAGGGTTTCTTGTAGCTTTACTGAAATTGCTTAACTCTTTGTAAAACTGCAACACAATACAAATAGCAACATATCAGAATATATACAATATTCAGCACTTCTAAATACAAAGAATTACAACATACAAATTACTTACAGGAGATGTGAATGCCAGGGCCTGGGAAAAGAAGATCATGACTGCACTTCAAGAGGGCTAGAAGTGAAAGAAAGCTGCTTCCTGACTGAGTTACATCACTTCCTGAGGCTTGCTATAATGCTGTAAAACAAGCTAATCTAACTGTTATAAATAAAAGGCCACTAGATGGCAGCAACAGATCAAAAATGCTGAGACTGTACAACTATGATATAAACTATCTGAATTGCTATGAAGGGCAGAATAGCCATCATGGCTTAGTTGGCAGGCATGGGAGTAGAACCCACTAGCTGTGACTGCAGGGGACATCTGAAAATAATTTAATAATTGACTGCAGCAGTATAGTACAGACATGCAAGAGATACACCCTGTACTGAGATTACACAGTTTAATTGTTGAATTGACAATGCTGATGAACTAGGGTTGCCAAATTTTCAAATGCCCAAAGTGGGGCATGTTCTATAGAAATGTCAGATTTCCAGGACAAAACATACCTACAGCCATGCATAGTACAGAACTTTACTTTTTTGCACAAATAAAAGCTTATTCTAGTAACATTTGAATTGCTTATGCTACTTCACATAACATATAGAAGTTTCATATATAAAATAACTGTTTTATGCAACTATTAAAGAAAACTTAGGAAATATTTTTGTCCTGAAATCTCAGGACATTTGCTATTTTTTGATTTTTTTTTTGCAGGACAAAACTGCCTAAAGAGGGACTGTCCCTCGCAAAGTGGGACAGGTGGTAACCCTATGATGAACACATTCTTGCTATTGAGTGTAACATTCTGTGAGATCTTAACACAATATCTGCACATAATATGGGCTTCTTCTTCTTTTGGCTTTTCCTGGTTAGGGGTCAACACAGCAGATCACCTGTCTGCTCATGACTGGCAGTGGAGGTTTACAGTGTCAAGTTGCCAGCCTAGTGCCCAACCTTCCACGGAAGGCACACACACACACACACACACACACACACACACACACACACACACACACACACACACACACACACACACACACACACACACAGAGACACTTATGCCTAGAGCCAATTTAGGGTATCCAATCCACCTACAGCATGTCTTTGGGATGTGGGTGGAAACCGGAGCACCCAGAGGAAACCCATGCAACCACAAGGAGGACATGCAGACTCCACACAGAAGGCACCCCAGTTGAGGATTGAACAGGAGAACCTCTTGCTGTGAGGCAACAATGCTAACCGCTGCACCACCATGGCCACCCTGCACATAATATGGGCTAACTCACTCATAACATTTTTGTGTTCTTGGGGAGAGAGAAATTGTGAGCATTATGTGACTGATAATGAAAATGTAGTGCTACATAGCACTAGATTTGAACCCAGGACTGTGCGTGGCAAAATGTACTGTGTACATGGAATTTAACAGACTGAGCTACTGAGTCACTGTTGACTACAGGGTGACTGATTCTTGCCTGGAGATCACCTGTAAACATATTATGAATTGTGCAATACAAATTACAGGACATTCCTCTAGCATTCTAGTATTGTTACAATGTTATACTAGACTGCAGTGACAAAATAACACACATGCATGGTATACAACCATACTGCATATATTACTACAGGTTTATTTCACTTTCAACAATACTGGTGAACACTTATTATTGTTATTGGTGTGAAATATCTGTGAAGTCCACGCACAATATCTGGCTGTGGAGTGGGCCACCTCACCCATATACCTTTATTACCTGAAGCCTGTGGAAGACAGAGCATTTTGTCACTGGTATTGGCCTAGAGACAGCCTTGAATAGTACTATGAGTTAAGAAATACAGTTTGCAGCCATTAGATTTGCATTCTACAGCTATTACAGTGTTATACTTGACTGCAGCAACCGTACCTTACAGACTCAATGCATACAGCTCTTCTGCAATGCTTATGACAAGACAATTCTGATGTACACAATTGTCCTTGCTGTTATTGGTATTGTTTCTTGTTTTTATTGAACTACACTTGTTATTATTCATTTATTGCACTGCAGCTCTAAGTCCACCTTTATTGCACTAGAGACTTTATTGTATATACTTTATTGCAGTTAATATTTTACTCTTGCTTGCTTATTGCACTACAGTTGATAAAATACATCCATACTCATCACACCGACAGTGCAACCTGGCCAGACACCCAGTATGGGATTCAACAATGCAAGCCCTTTCAGCTGCAGCTGTTGGGAGAGAAGCACACCATTATGCATACCAGTTTTGCAGACATTCAGATTACGTATTGGTAAAGCGGGGGAAAAATTATTTACATATTTGTGGGGCATTCCCGGCCCGCACTTCCTGGACCCTGGTGTCGAAGGTTCCCCTCTTTTACCATTTCAGGTCATCAGGGTGGTGACAACACTGCTCACCTGTGCATGTGACACTGGTGAGTTCTCTGGCCAACTGGTCCTAGGCCTCCGCCTTACATTCCAAGCCCTGGAAACTGCCCTGCAGCAGCCTATCTTCATGTTTTTTTACAAGGAGCTCAACCATGACCCTGGACTCCTGAATGCCCCACCGCTGAGCCTGGAAGTGCACAACTTCCCCAACATCAACAGCCATACTGACAGTTGATTGAAATCTAATGGATTTTGCAGAATTCCTGCCCATTGTGCTTAATATAGGCTGCTTTCCCACCCTTACACATCATGGAGCAACATTCAAAAAAGTGTTGTGTCACTTAGCAGCATGCAAACCATCTAAGCAGAGCTGAGCAGCATGAAAACTCACACAACCATGCTTTAAGCGAAGCGTAGCACTGGGAAAACATTAGCAGCCATTAACAAGTTTATGTGGTATTTAGCATTATTGAGCAGAGCTCAGCATAATGCAGCAGTGCCATATTTTACAATTTAATTATTAAATTAAAAAAAATAGTTCAACAAATTACAGACATTTTCTGCCTGCTATGGATTCAAACCCAGGACCTACTACACTTATATTTGCAACAGTACCCATTTAACTACTTGGATATTATGAAAACTGATATACCTTCACATATATGAAAGAGCTACATGTAAGCTTTGCTGGGTACTGCAACATGCCACACAAACATGTGTAAACATGCACAAACAAAACTTTAAATAAATAATTGATTATATCCGGTTTCTGTTTTTAGATGTCTGCCAGGTGTCTGCAATGTATGTATGAGCTCTGCTCATACCTGCTGTGGCCTATGCCAGGCCACGCAAATGTAAAATAAATAAATAAATAAATATAATTATGATAATTAATTACATCTGGTTTCTATTTTTAGATGTCTGCCAGGTGTCAGCTGTCTATATGTGAGCATAGCTTGGCATTGCTGCACTCCGTGCTGTGCAAACATGCAGTAAAAAAAAATAAAATAAAAAAACAGGAGACATATAACACATCATTATAATGACATATTACACATTTTACACAATTCACAACATTACTGCAGTGTTGGGGACAATTGTAGGGAGCCTCAGACTCATCTGCAGCCATGGTTAGCCACTACACCTCTCCATACACTGATTCAATATCCATGTTCCTCGGCTCTCCCTCAGCAGCAGGCCATCACTAATATGCATGATGCGCTGCTGAAGGGGAACTATGGCCATGTACATGGATACATTCCATGTAGGCTCTACACTGTGCCTACACAGATTTTATTAATTCCTGGGACATTAATTTTCACTTCAGAAGTATGATTAATGTGACAGTCCCTACTCTGGACCAGTAATCAAGGAGCTTCAATCCGTGCCACTGATACTAGTGAGGAATGGACACTAGGAGCAAAAATGGATACACACAGTATTTTCAGATGCAGCTCTCCAAAGCAAGTACAATTTCCCCTAAGAGCACATAAGGAGCACACTCCAGACCTGGGACTAGACTCTCTGCCTCTCTCTAGGCAACAAACAAAACTCCACACTGACCACTTTGGAGCTCTCTTTCCCTTTTCCAAGTAGCTGACACACACAGTTGGATATTTGATTTACACACACACACGCACACACACACACACACACACACACACACACACACACACACACACACACACACACACACACACACCTGGAAAGGCTAGCACAGATATGCCAGCTATGCCCCCTTTGTCCAGACTATAAGGTAATTATGCTGCCACTAGTCACCTAAGGCCTTTACAAGGCTACCCAATTATACTGAGTAAAATTAATACTAATACAAATGGTAGAGTTTGACCAGTGCAGCAAGGCTTTCAGGAGTAGCCACAGTATACTCAAATAAGCATAAGTACTCTAAGATGTTAAAAGTATTCTCCAAAAGACCAGCCACAGTGAAAGGTATAGAAATATTTAATAAATAATAAAACAGAAAATATGAGAATACTGAATATCTAGTTACAATAAACACCTAGTTTCAGTCACAGGAGATATAAAATATTGTTGGATAGATTCACACAGATAAAGAAAAACATTACTAAACTAATCTCACTATATTTTCCTGATTGACTAAAGAATTACTGTTCCCTAGTTAAGTTACTTACTACAGCAAGGCAAGATGATGAGGGTTGAGTTGCTTACTACAGCAAGGCAAGATGAGGTGTGAGGTTTTGTGAGATATCTGTGAGAGAGCTTTCCTGTCAGGTTCTGAAGAACAAAGTGCTGCTGTGGGAGTTCTAGAATATCTCTCACTAAAATCTAAAGAATCATTTCAGTGCTAGTTATAGAATGACATGACATCTGGTCACCCGATTCTGGTACAATACATACTCAGAGCTTTGCTAAGATCTATTGCAGCATCTAAAAGCTATAAAACCAACCCATTTAATTTTCAACCTATTTTTCAAAATTAGCTGGACTGAGATTAACCTCTTCCCTTCCAGAATTCTCTGTTAAAACATATACATTTAATCAGTTATAATAATACTGTCTGACATACATGCATATCTCTTTTCTGTCCAGCAGGACCCACTGTTGATGCATTTTGACAAAAGCTACTTTACAAATACATTTTTCATGCAAGCATCTGTACAAATCAGTGTGATAGTCAAATGACATAAAATTCTTTACAAAACTCCAGCTAGCTATACTGGCATATGTTAAAAGTGCACTGCTGTACTCTCCCTGGCACAGATGTCACTACCTCATATAATTACAATTAGGATCAAGTGAATAAACAAACACATAACTAGCATGCAGGAATGTATTTTACGAGGTCACTCCTTTTAGAATACAGTACGCTACCCTCTGTAACCCCCAACACACACACACACACACACACACACACACACACACACACACACACACACACACACACACACACACACACACACACACACACACACTTTTCTACCTCTGAGATCAAAAGTCAAGTAGAATAAAGTAATGGGGACAGAGGACCTCAATTATGTAGATGTAGCATTCTATAATATATTCAGAAAGTTGCTAGAATAACAGGCTTTATATTCACAGCTTTTCAGTCTCTGGTAATATTCTTCTCATGCCACAAACTAAAAGACAATTAAATATCATTACTTCCAATTTGGCAACTCAGATGACTGTCATTATTTTCTCATGCCTCAGACTAAAAGACCATTGAAGATCATTGCTGCCAAGTCTGCAATTCAGATGTCTGTCATTATTTGCTAACTGAAGTTCTCACTGATTTGTCAAAACAAAGTTTACAAGGAATACCAAAAATGTGAGGCAATATTGGGAAGAGAGATTAGATAAGCAATTCACAAAGAAACAATGGGAATACATGTATATGGCTCCCAAATATGCAACAAAGTGTAGAAGATTTGGGATTGTTGTCTGGAAGTGATTGCATAGGTACTTTTATACCCAAAGCAGACTCTAAATAAATTTTCCTCGGGTAGATGGCAAATGTTAGTGTAACAGGGAAGAAAGAGGTACCTAGGAGCATATATTTTCAGAGTGTAATGACTTGGCAGACTTTAAAAATTCTCTACAGAGTACTCTGTTGGGAATACTGCATAATTAAATGATTGTAACTAAGGAATATTTTTGAGCTGAGATACAGGATCTGAATATTCTAGATATAGTAAGGCATTGTTAAGTTTAATTATGGTGGCTGACTAAAGGCAATTACTAGAAAATTGAAATCAAAATCTAAACCAACTATACTTGAAGTAGTGAGTATTTCAACAGAGATAAAAGAACAGGAAGTGGGATTTTTAGATAAAGGTAGTAGTATATGACAGAAGAAAATGGAAATCGTGGGAACAAAACATTCAGAAAAATGTTTTGCAGGAGAAACGAGGTTTAAGAGAAGGCAGAAATTGACCAATGTATGAAATGTTGGATTGATTATATTGTATAGAACAATATATGTAATGTAAAATATTTGTAAATGTGACTTGAAAATATGGTTTGATTACTTTTATTATTGATGAACATAACTTAAAATTTATTGTGATTGTCTTTGGTTTGGGTAGCTATTTTAACCTTAAACTTAGCTTTGGTGGATTTTATTAAGCTCCTGAATTGTTTTTTTATTTCATTGACAAGAGCTCTAACATTCTAGGTATTAATCTTCTTACTTTTGGTCAAAACTATTTTTCTTTTATTATAAAGCTTGTTGATATTATTGTTCTAGTTGACCTCCAAGTTTCAACTGGTTAAGAGTACCTACATGCACTAGTTCACCTCCTTTAAAAGCCAAATATAATTTCATATAGCTTTAAAAATGTACAGAAAGAGATTCTGCTGTACTATTCCAGTCTTTTAAAGAATTCTACTGACAATGCAAAAGACAAGTTATGATGGCCCAGTCTTACCATATCCAGCAATGGCAACAATATTCCTTTAACATAAAGTTTTCTGCTGAAATATTAAAATGTCCACTGGCAATCTAAATCAGTGTTATTTCCTTATATCCTAATACATGGCTGTCCTAATCTTTCTCTCAGTTTAATTTCTCCAAGTCTTTTGGTATTCTAATACCATGATGGGAATGGGCCCCATTCCTATTTGAGGGAACGATTAAAGGTCTTGAACTTAGTATTGTTTCAGTCTTTGATGTCAGCCAAAAATGCTCTTTGCAGCACCCATATTGTGTTCAGAACTGACTCCATCTGAAAATTATTTTTTATTAGGTCCTACTGCTATGAAACTGTCTGGGTATCTTTCTTCCACATTGCTCTTGTTTCTTCCTGCAAATCCAAGTATTTTATGACTGTGTCTCTTTGTACATAAGACAGTGGAATCATTGGGTGTAGCAATTTCAGTGATCAATGCTACTTTTGTCTTCTTTTCATGGACTACTTTCAAACTACTTTCATGGCAACCTTCAAACACTGGACCCCACCCAGTTTTGGTTTGTGAAAGACCAATCTTGTCTCCTGAACCTGATTAACTTCTTTGAATCAGTCTCCAGAGCTGTGGATGAGGGTAAGGCAGTCTACACAGCCTAAATGGACTTTGCCAAGGCCTTCAACACCATACCCCACTCTGGAATCATAGACAAACTTACTAAGCTAGGCATCAATCTCTACGTCACTGAATGGGTTTCCAACTGGCTTACTGACAGAACCCACACTGTAAAAGTAGCCAACTCGAAATCCAGCTCCAGATAAGTGACAAGTGGTGTACCTCAGGGATCAGTCCCGGGACCGCTCTTGTTTGGCATCTACTTCTCTGAAGTACAGGCCAACACTAAGGGACTCTGGCTAACAAAGTTCACAGATGACTGCAAACTGGGAGCCATTATTGAATCCCCAAATGATATGGATATTCTACAAAAGGGCATTGCAGAAACAGATGCTTGGTGCCAGAGCCATGGGCTCAAGCTCAGTGGCAAGAAATGTATAGTTATCACCTTTGGGAAAAAACATGTACCCATGAATTACCACATAGGTGGCAGTACACTAAACACTGAAAGTGTGATAAGAGACTTAGGAACACAGATGGACAGTGGTCTCACCTTCGATAACCACATCACCACAACAGTCAGGAAATACTTCTATGTGGCACACCTTATCACTAAGGGCTTTTCATCCAGAGAAAAGGAGGTCATTGTCCCACTGTACTCATCCCTCATTAGACCCATTATAGAATACAATACCCCGTTTGGTATGTACCTCTCAAGACATCTGCAACAACTGGAAAGGCCACAGAAATACCTCACTAAAATAATCACAGGCCTAAAGCAGATGCCCTATACTGACCATCTAAAAAAACTCCAGCTATACTCTGTCGCAATATCGTCTACTCATACAAGGCCATATCAAACCCAGAACTGTTGGACATGCTACACTTAAAGAAATCTCAATCCCCCAGAGCCACACACTCCAGGGATCTAAACCTTGTCATCACAATGAACAAAACATGATGGAGGGATAGGTTCCTGACCCAGAGACTCCCCAGACTCTGGAATAGACTGCTCATACATGTCAAGCAGAGCGCCTCCTTGGCCCTCTTCAAAAGGAACCTTGATGATTGGATGGGAGATAGGAAATTCACCCCGGAGATCATGTCAGTCACCCTGCTAGACAGGGGTCCAGGGAAGTAAATATTGTGAGAAGAAATAGCCAGGGAATTGTTATGGCTAGGCTTGTATAGGCCCTAGGACTGATAGCCTAGTACCAACCTATGAACCTGTGAACTACTATATCTGGTTTTCTCACATCTATTTTTTTAACTGTTGGTAATGGGACATTCCATGTGATACAAACTTTATCATTCTGTACAATGTTTTTGTGGTACATGTTCTCAGTGCTTCTCAACTACTTCAATATTATAATGTTTGTACAAACCCATATGCAACAGTCTTGCCACATTATTGTGCCTTTCATTATACAGGACCTCTACTATGAGTTTTTACACCCAGTAACAAGATGTGTGACTCTTTCCTGTTCTTTTTTACAGAATATACATTTGTCTGTTTCTCCTACATGTTCAATGAACTTTGTAAACCAATGTGTACACAGTCCACTGTCTCAATAAGAATTTACCAATGGCCACTTCTTTTTCTTCCTAAACTTTACTTTCACTGATTTAAACACTTTAGTTCCTTATCTTTCCATTCACAACCACTCGTATAATCATCATCTGCTTTGCATCAACACCTTTCTTCCTAATCTCTAATCAAGGTTTCAAGGTGAGCCACAATCTGCAACTCTTTTCAGTACCATGAAATCTGCACCTGCTTGATTTCTATTATATATGTTAAAGATTCCTTCTTAATCTGTCTGACAAAAAGTATTACCTCATGTGGCCACCTTTCTTTTGTCTTACAGAAAATGGCCAAAAACTTTCGAACCCCCCTAATGTTTTTCTTAACCTCTTTCTCTGTCCCCTGATATTCAGTTAAGACAAATTAATTCTATCAAACAAATATCTGTTATAAAATCACAATACACCAATTAATAAACATTTAGTACTTCACAAAACATTTGCCGGGATTCATGAATGCCTGTTCATCTTGCTAAGGTCATTGGTGCGATGAGCACCAACAAGCACTGTGTGTGCAATTTAGAAATCACTATAACACAACATGGCTGGCTTAAAAACAATGATAAGTAGAACTATATGTTAAAGATGGTTTACTATTGAAATGTCGAATGGCACTACATCGACTGTACTATAGTCTAACACGGAAGTTGGAAAATAGTAATGTCGACGACAAAAAAACAATCTAGGAATGGTTTTAACATGGGTCTAGGTAGGTGTTCAGTATTATTCAGAACTACAAACATCTCCCCTACCTCGACCCATGTTAAAAC